>NW_027675349.1:850000-1031639 GCF_965601325.2 Salmo salar
TACACCTGGTGTACACCGTTAGTTTATACTGGATACACCGGGTGTACAACTTTAGTTTATACTGGATACACCGGGTGTACAACGTTAGTTTATACTGGATACACAGGGTGTACACCATTTAGTTTATACTGGATACACCGGGTGTACAACTTTAGTTTATACTGAATACACCGGGGGTACACCGTTAGTTTATACTGGATACACCGGGTGGGTTAGTTCTTCTTGAGAGAACTAACCCAAAATTAGTCGAACTAACCCAAAATTAGTCGAAAGGCTAAGGGATTCTCTTCCTGAGAAGAAGCTGACAGCCTTCAAACAGAGCAAAAAAAGTGGTCCCAAACAATATGTCAAAATGAATAAAAAAATGATACAGCTGTCTTTAATAAGATCAAACTGAACTAACTGCTATCTTGAAATGTTGAAAAAGTGTTTTTAAATAGGCATCCTATCATTTGAAAATTAGTTGAAAGGCTAAGTGATTCTCCTCCTGAGAAGAAGCTGACAGCCTTCAAACATAGTGCAAAAAAAGTGTCACTGAGAAATAGGATAATTATGAAACATGAAAACTATATTGTCTGACTCAGCTACTATGCATGTTGGTTGGACAACACGAACACTTCGCTCGCTACATGTGAAAATTAAAAAGGATGGTTAGGATACTTAGCATGTTAGCTAACCCTTCCCTAACCACTAGCCCAGGGGTTCTCAAACTTTTTTGTGATAGCAAATTCATCAGTGACCCCCTCATAATCAGAACACAACTCGAGTGAGATAAAAAAATATCATACAAGGAGTTTTACCATGATTTCGTGTGCAAGGCCGTACAAACCAAGTCTCGGGCCCTGGGAATGAACATTTTAAAGGTCTGCCTCTTGGAGGGAAAAAAACTTGCTAATTTCCTGCATTCTACACATTTTGTCATGGGGCAGAGAAATGTTTCTTGTTGCAACTATAACGCTAATATCCTGCAGTTCTACACATGTTGTCATGGGGCAGAGAAATGTTTCTTGTTGCAACTATAACGCTAATATCCTGCAGTTCTACACATGTTGTCATGGGGCAGAGAAATGTTTCTTGTTGCAACTATAACGCTAATATCCTGCAGTTCTACACATGTTGTCATGGGGCAGAGAAATGTTTCTTGTTGCAACTATAACGCTAATATCCTGCAGTTCTACACATGTTGTCATGGGGCAGAGAAATGTTTCTTGTTGCAACTATAACGCTAATATCCTGCAGTTCTACACATGTTGTCATGGGGCAGAGAAATGTTTCTTGTTGCAACTATAACGCTAATATCCTGCAGTTCTACACATGTTGTCATGAGGCAGAGAAATGTTTCTTGTTGCAACTATAACGCTAATATCCTGCAGTTCTACACATGTTGTCATGAGGCAGAGAAATGTTTCTTGTTGCAACTATAACGCTAATATCCTGCAGTTCTACACATGTTGTCATGGGGCAGAGAAATGTTTCTTGTTGCAACTATAACGCTAATATCCTGCAGTTCTACACATGTTGTCATGAGGCAGAGAAATGTTTCTTGTTGCAACTATAACGCTAATATCCTGCAGTTCTACACATGTTGTCATGGGGCAGAGAAATGTTTCTTGTTGCAACTATAACGCTAATATCCTGCAGTTCTACACATGTTGTCATGAGGCAGAGAGAAAACGACTGTGTAACGAAGACACTGTAAGTTGAGAAGCAGGTGAAACGTTTAATAAAACAACAAACGAGACAACATAACAGTAGCGTCTTTGCATGTACACAGGATCAATACTGACTGGGGAAGGAACCTAAGGGAGGGCCAGATATAGGGGTGGTAATAAGTAAGGTAATGGAGTCCAGGTTTGCCTCATGACAACGTGCAGGTGCTCGTAATGATGGATCCCAGGACCGGCGGTTAGTATACCGGCGACGTCAAACACCGGAGGGGAGGAGCGAGAGCAGACGTGACAGACTGCCACCTCTCATTGAAGCCATGGAAGTTCACGGCCGACCGCACCACTGCAGGCATTGTTAGCAGAAAACAGGATCCCCCATAATAGTGAAATAAATAAATAGAAAGTCAATCATGGTACCAATAAATGCTTCTAATACACCAGATGTATGTCCTTGAACCGATTATGTTTAAATCTCATTTAAAAAGCATTTTTGAAACGGTCTGTTTGAGATACAAGTTTGAGGTGGCTTTTTTAAAGTATTTTTTCTCCAATTAATGCTTCGGCCACAAATACGAGTATAGTCAAAATTATTTGGGTATGAGTTAACAGAACATTAACTTTTAAAAGTTTGATTTTCACTGGACAATTACTTTAAATTACAGTGCATTTATGTAAAAAAAATATAGTATTGAAGATTTGAGATGGAAAATGTATAATAGGTGGAGTACTGTGGATACCAATAGGCTCATGTTGCCCAAGGTTTAATAACAAACATTGTAGATTAATAATATTACATTGTATTGTATTACACCCTCTAAACTTCCACGGATCCCTGGGGCAAAATGTGTTTTTTCAGTTGTTGGATCCCCCCGCTCCCTTTTGCCCTCAGAACAACCTCAATGCGTTGGAGCATGGACTCTACAAGGTGTCGAAAGCATTCCACAGGGATGCTGGCCCATGTTGACTCAAATGCTTCCCACAGTTGTGTCAAGTTGGCTGGATGTCCTTTTGTCTTGCCCATTTACCTTCTGAATGGCACACATACACAGTACATGTCTCAATTGTCTCAAGGCTTAAAAAACCTTCTTTAACCTGTCTCCTCTCTTTCATCTACACGGATGGAAGTGGATTTAACAGGTGACATCAATAAGGGATCATATCTTTTTCCTGAATCCCCTGTTTTCAATACAGGTATAACGACACTGAGCTTTTTTTTCGAAAATGTTTTATGAGGTTGGAGAACACATTTGGGAGGGATCTTGAAACTTTGCCGCAAGTGGATCTTTTAGCAAGACAATAACCCCAAGCACACATCAAAATCCACAAAGAAATGGTTCATTGACCACAAAATCAACATTTTGAATGGCCGTCTCAGGATTTGATCCCCATTGAAAACCTGTGGTTTGAATTGAAGAGGGCAGTCCATAAACGCAGACGAAGGATATCAAGGATCTGGAAATATTCTGTATGGAGGAGTGGTCTAAGATCCATCCCAATGTGTTCTCCAATCATCATTAAAAAAGTGTTTAAGGCTGTGTTGTTATCCTCGCAAGGGGAGGATGCTAGAGTATTAAAAACAGGGGTGCCAATCATTTTGATAATTTTGTATTACTTGTTTAACAAAATCTCTTGCTCTGAGCACTTGCATTAGTATAAAATAATATAATTTCCCCTTTTTTTGCATTCAAATACTGTAGAATTAGTAGTATTTGTATTATATATTTTATATAGTATTTTTTGCTCATCTTTCTCAAGGGTGCCAATAATTTGGGACTTGACTGTATGTAATCAAATAGTCCATATTTCAGAGGTACCTTTTGTATGAGGTAAGATGTTCCTTCTAAATCTTGTTATTGCGTAACATTTTTATGCTTGTCTTTGAAACGAATAGTCCAAGAGTACCCAATGTTTCAGAACCAGATTTTGGTTTCAGCTGACAACTACATACCTTTGCCTTTCAATCTCCTACACAATATCCCCTTGACTGGTGTGCATGAAGATATCAAGAGAGACAGACATCTAGCAAGAAAAAGTCAATTGGAGGGAACACTGACAGATCAGCGCAACAAGACCATGGATTTTTACACTGGCTGCAGTGAGCAGAAAGCAAGAAAACTCAATAAAAAAATGTGAATGTGGAAATGCCTAAAATAACATTGTGAATCCGACTGAGTGAAAACAATTCACAATTCTCCTACATTTACAGTCCTAGTTATCATTGCCCAAAACAAAGGGAATCATTTCAAACATCTCACACATTTTTGCTTATTGTGTCCATTGACTAGAATTCATATATATTTGGGTTAAAAGACCAATTCAGTGGAAAAACAAAATGGGGTAAAAATAGCCCAGCCCAGTTAATATTGACTGCAGCTGCAGCTCTTCAGGCAGCAGCACTCCCACTTCATCTTACGTTAGGGACACAGATCAAGGGTTCTCCAGGGACTGACAGTATTCTTCAAGCTAATTACATCCAGTTTATTTGGGGTGTCAGGTAGCCTAGTGCCTAGTGGTTAGCGCATTGGGCCAGTAACCGAAAGGTTGTTGGATCGAATCCCTGAGCTGACAAGGTAAAAAATCTGTCATTCTGCCCTAAATAAGGCAGTTAACCCACTGTTCCCTGGTAGGCTGTCATTGTAAATAAGAATTTGTTCTTAACTGACTTGCCTAGTCAAAATAAAAGGTTAAATTGACAGCACCTTGTCTCTGCAAGCCAAGTAGGAAGGTTAGTTCACCTCACAAACCAGAGTCCATTTTTTGTTGTTGTTGATTAACATCGAGGATGAGTGCCATGGGAACTATCGGTATGGCCCAGCAGGACCAGCCTAAGTGACAGGCCTCACATGTTTAATATAATGCACACAAAATAATGGAGCCCTTAACCTTCACGGCACATTCAACGTTTTTTTTTTCTCTCCATGCAATCCTCGCACGCAGACGTATGTGTGTGTGCAACAGGCTGAATGAAGCTAATGAATCCAACATGGACAGAGAGGCTGCATTGTTTTGTTCATCATGAACCATGCCTATAGACCAATCACCATGACTAATTAGCTCAACTAAGAGCAGCAATTTACTCTACAGGCCATAATGGGAGGTGGAAGCTCAACTTGCAATATTTAATGCTCTTATATAATGACACATAACCAGTGGTGTAAAGTACTCAAGTAAAAATACTTTAAAGTACTACTTAAGTCATTTTCTGGGGGGTATCTGTACTTTACTATTTATATTTGACAACTTTTACTTTTACTTTGCTACCTTCCTAAAGAAAATAATGTACTTTTTACTCCATACATTTTCCCTGACACCCAGAAGTACTTGTTATGTTTCGAATGCTTAGCAAGACAGGAAAAAGGTCAAATTCACACACTTATCAAGAGAACATCCCTGGTCATCCCTTCTAACTCTGGCAGACTCACTAATCACAAATGCGTTGTTTTTAAATGATGTTCGAGTGTTGGAGTGTGCCCCTGGCTATCTGTAAAAAAAAAAAGGCAATAAAAAAATGGTGCTGTCTGGTTTGCTGGGAGTTAAAAAAATGAACCCCAAAAGGTTCTTTGAGGAACCATGATAAGGGGTTCTTCAGAGAACTTATAGGAGTTCCCACAAAATGTTCTTCAAATAACTTTTAGGGGTTCCCCCACAGTTCCAATTTGAAGAACCCCTAAAGGATACTCCAGGAACCTTTACTTTTTAGAGTGTATATTGATAAAAGTCACCTGGTCCGAGAGACATTTAAATAGTTATACACAGCCCAATTTGAGTTTGTGTGTGTTCTCTGGTGTGATATAAGGCTGTGTGAATGAGTAAAACTCTTCCCACATTCATCACAGGTATAAGATTTCTCTCCTGTGTGGATTCTCTGATGAATTTTAATGCCTGCTGAGGAGGTGAATCTCTTCCCACAGTCAGAGCAGCAGAGAGTTCTCTTCCCTGTGGGTCTTTGCAGGTGTTTATTGAGGTGTTGTGATCTGGAGAGACTCTTCTCTGCCTCTTCAGCATCATGATGTTGTTGAGGCTCCCCAGAGGATCCACGATAGTCCTGTCTCTCTCCTGTGTGAACAACAAAGTCAGACAGATGATTAAAGGCCCACAACAGCGGAAATCCACTGTAAAAGGTGATGCCAACAGCGTAGCCATGATGTTGTACAACAATTGTCGTGTGTAATGAATGTAATGATTATTTGACAATTGTCTTAACTTCTCTAGGGTAGGGGACAGTATTTTGACGTCCGGATGAAAGGCGTGCCAGTAGTAAAATGCCTGCTACTCAGGCTCAGAAGATAGGATATGCATATTATTAGTAGATTTGGATAGAAAACACTGAAGTTTCTAAAACGTTTTGAATGATGTCTGTGAGTATAACAGAACTCATATCGCAGGCAAAAACCAGAGAAGAATCCAACCAGGAAGTGTGGAATTCTGAGATCTGTAGTTTTTCAACTCATTGCCTATCAAACATAGTGACTTAGGGTTCATTTTGCACTTCCTAAGGCTTTATGATATTTGTATTTGTCAAAAGGGCAGTTGAGCATCGTGTCACCAGAATAAGACCCTCGATATTTATTGGAAAGGAGCACCAAGCTCATCACCGTGCACTTTCAACACTGTGAAATTCATCATAATATACTTAATCTGTTGCCTAAGAAACTGCATGGTTTCCTGAGTAGTAGTCGGAGGGCCACACTCAATATCATCGCGTGACAAGTTTACTTCGATATGATGGAAATGACATAAAGATTTGAGCATAAAGGCGTTTCCACCGCCATTTCTCGCATAATTAATTTTACAGACAAAAATATCCCACCATGTCGAACGAACAAATTAAAAACTGTTGATAAAAACGTGGTTAATGTAGTTAATTACGACATTTCTGCGCTGAACTAGGTTGAATATTTGGTTAATGAAAACTACAACTCCCTTCAGCCCAGTGTCCCACATAGTTCTTGACTTGATTTCTCTCGTGAATGATTTGATTTCTCTCTGGAGAAACGGCGCGTTGGGATCACAGAAATAACGAACTAAATGGAATTCAAGTCATTGAACCCACATCGGTCAATTAGTTGTTGAATAACCGGAGAAAAAAATACGACATTTCGGTTAATCGCTCAGCACTTGCCCTCTCTCCAGTGCTTAATTTTAGCCGGATCCTACTGGAACAGGATCTGGCACCTCTCCGTCTTGGAACAGTTTCGTTTTGTCCGGATCCGGTACCTCTTCTGGCATGAAAAATAATTGTCACTTTTTGCAATGTAAAGATTCTAATAAACGTGATCAAAGTTCTTTGGAGTTGCCTCTTCTTTAATCCCCCCCCATCTCTCACTACAATGAGATTCACTTTCTATTATCTCTCTCTCCCGCTCTCTACTCCGATAGACATGAGCCTGCAACTCTCATCTCTCCAGCATTGCAATTCATAATGTCCTTATAGAGCCGCGCAAAGGGTTGAAATACATTTGACAAAGTTATGGTTACTGCTGTCTGTTGAGAAATAAATTAAATAGGCCTAGGCTATTGATGGATTCAATGTCGTTTTCATTGATCTCAGATTCTCAGTTTGTCAGTGTCTAAATTGCCTGTCATTTCGATCATTTTGTGCTTTCAAGACAACTTGGAACTCGAAAACAAATAAGCCGAATCATGATGTCAGTGATCGTCAGGTCGGAAAGTCGGAGCTCTAGAAGAGGCCAGAGTTCCCCAGGCTCATGTAATTCATAACAAATTATCGGAGTAGAGAGATAATAGAAAGTCGGAGATCTAGAAGAGGCCAGAGTTCCCCATGTGGAATTTCAAATTGGATGACCATCAACAAAAAAAAATTCCAGTCTGAGCTCGTTATTTCCCCAATTTCGCAGTTGTCTTGAACGCACTGAAGTCTGAAGTCGTAGAATGCCCAGCTCCGAGTTCCCAGTTGTTTTGAACGCAGCATTAAAAAAAGATCGTGCCAAAATCTCCAATCGTAAAATGACGTAGAATTGCATTAAATGCGTTTATAAAAAGGCCAAACATTTTCTGGACCCTAGGCCACAAACCTTTTTTCCCCATGTGGGCAACTTCTGTAAATGCCTCTACTTACTGCTCTATGCCACTACGCAAATGTGATGATATGCATGCAATGCAGGTCACCCCCCTCTCGTGCTCACTTGTTCCGGCAACTCCTGATTTACAAATTAGGCACTGTCTAGCTCTTTTTTTCTCCCTCAGTCAGTCTTTTTCCAGTAACTCCACAGTCAACAACTCCACAGTCAACAACGTCTAGCCTAGGGGTGTCAAATTCGATTCACAAGTGTCTGCGGGTTTTTGGTTTTTCCTTTCAATAAAGACCTAGACAACCAGGTGAGGGGAGTTCCTAACTAATTAGTGACCTTAATTAATCTATCAAGTACAAGGGTGGAGGGATAACCTGCAGACTCTTGGCCCTCTGTGGAATGAGTTTGACACGTGACTAACCCTTACCTAGCTCTCTCTCTCTCTCTCTCTGTGGCTTGTATTCTTTCCCCTGGCTTCCTTGTTTGGGCACTCTCTCCCTCCCCTACTCGCTCTCTCCTCTTCCCCCTTTCTCTCCTTTCTCCCCCTCTCTACTCTGTTCCTCTCTCATTCTTCCACCCTGGCAGTGCACTCTTAATCCCCCCGCCAGAGTCCATGCCCTTGTAGAGCAGAGAGCATACGCTGGCGACCGTCAGCCCAGCTCCAGTTGATGAGGTAGCAGCATATCGCTTAGGGGCCCTGGCATGGGTCACATCCTGCCACGGCCCTGCCGCAGCCTTCAGGGAGGCACCATCCTAGTCAACTCCCCCCTCCACTATCACTGCACTTCATGTGTAAGCACTGAGCATTCATGGCTGCTTCACCCAATCATAATAACTTATCACAATAAAATAACAACAGCTTGCAGTCAACGGTAGATCCACCTAGCCAGGTAAACACTTCTTTAACCTCTTGGGGCTAGGTGGGACGCTAGCGTGCCACCTGTGGTGCACTCCATCAACAGCAGGTGCATTTCAAGAGCGGCAAATTTGAATCCAAATAAATGTCAAAATTCAAATTTTTCAAAAATACAACTATGTTACACCATTTGAAAGATAAACATCTCCTTAATCTAACCACGTTTTACGATTTCAAAAAGGTTTTACGGCGAAAGCATAAATTTAGAGTATGTTAGGACAGTACATTTACAAGAGTTGTGTGTAATGTTTTGTCAAGTCAAAGACAGGGTCACCAAAACCATAAAACCAGCTAAAATGATACACTAACCTTTTACAATCTCCATCAGATGACACTCCTAGGACATTATGTTAGACAATGCATGCATTTTTAGTTCTATCAAGTTCATATTTATATACAAAAACAGCGTTTTACTATGGCATTGATGTTGAGGAAATCGTTTCCCTCCAATAACCGGCAGTCAAGTCAGCGTCAGAAATTAAATAATTAAAATTAGAAAACATTGTTAAAATATTATATTGTCATTTAAAGAATTATAGATTTACATCTTTTGAACGCAATCAACTTGCCAGATTTAAAAATAACCTTACTGGGAAATCACACTTTGCAATAATCTGAGCACTGTGCCCAGAAAAATACGCGTTGCGATACAGACTAGACGTCATGTTGGGGAGATCTAAAATCGAAAATACTATGTAAATAATCCATTACCTTTGATTCTCTTCATCAGATGTCACTTCCAGGTATCACAGGTCCATAACGAATGTAGTTTTGTTCAAAAAAGCTCATCATTTATGTCCAAAAATCTCCGTCTCGTTAGCACATGATGTAAGCCAGCCGGACTTCTCGTCATGAACGAGGGGAAAAAATATATTTCCGTTCGTTCAAACATGTCAAACGTTGTATAGCATAAATCATTAGGGCCTTTTTTAACCAGAACATGAATAATATTCAAGGTGGACGAATGCATAGCCTTTTATAACGTATTGGAACGAGGGTACCCAACATGAAGTAGCGCGCCAGGTGTCTAATGGGACATCACCGTTCCATGGCTCTTGTTCGGTCAGATCTCCCTCCAGAAGACTCAAAACACTTTGTAAAGGCTGGTGACATCTAGTGGAAGCAATAGGAAGTGCCAAAATATTCCTAAACCCCTGTGTCTTTCAATGGGATAGCTTTAAAGTCAATACAACACATCAGGTATCCACTTCCTGTCAGAAAATGTCTCAGGGTTTTGCCTGCCAAATGAGTTCTGTTATACTCACAGACACCATTCAAACAGTTTTGGAAACTTTAGAGTGTTTTCTATCCATATATAATAAGTATATGCATATTCTAGTTACTGGGTAGGATTAGTAACCAGATTAAATCGGGTACATTTTTTTTATCCAGACGTGCAAATGCTGCCCCCTAGACCCAACAGGTTAATCACTAGATTGTAATACTGGGGTGGTGAACTATTAATGACTTACCACATAATTGTTAACAATATATAAATGAACGTCATATAAATGCACACACTCAATCTCATAGCAATATAACAAGGTCATTCTTCTTTCCGATTTGGATAATCTGGCAACGTCAAAGCATTCCCCCTAGCATGTCCATGTTTGTCTTGTCTTATAATGCATTTGTGTGGTATGGAGCCCACATACCTTCAAATCCAGAAGGCTAAATTAAAATGGCGTGCTGACTGTTAATGGAGTGGGACAAACATATGACGTCACTGTCTGTTGTGGCTTCAAGCTCATGTAATGAATAATACAACAGTCTCCACCTGTATCAGTGCAGTCAATGGGCCTGACAGTTGCTATTTATATGTATATTTTCAGCACAGTGTCTTCCCTCCACGATCACACTCAGTCAACTTGTCCTTGAATTACACAGACAAGATAGCAAAACAATACCCAGAGAAAAGACAGTTTATTATCCTCTTTTAAAAGCTAATCAGCATGTAGTGACATAGCCTGATGCAAAATAGAAATTCCAGGAGAAAAACTCTCCATGTAACTAAATTATGCTATGAATGAAAGTAAGCTCACCCATGCAGTTAATTTGACTAATTTTCTGAAATGACTTTTGTTTCTCATGAGGCGATGTAGCTAGCTAATGAGTTTGTCGGTCCACTCCAGCTGAATAATATGTATAGAGATCCTATTAAATAACTATTCTAGTATTCTAATTCATAATTCTATGGTCATATGACCCACAATGAGAGACAACTGGGGAATGCAGCTGATCGGTAGATTACTACGCTGACATCACAATGTCAGACCTGGGAATTGATTGAATCAACGTGAATAGCTTGAAACATTCATGACTAAGACCTTTGTATAGACAGACATAGCTATCCTGATTTGTGCTGCAGCGAAAATAGAGAGGATGCATAGTACAGTAATGCATAGTACAGCAACGTGAAAGTGCAATGGTCTCCTGAGGGATCTCCTCCCAGACCTGGACTAAAGCATCCGCCAACTCCTGGACAGTCTGTGGTGCAACGTGGCGTTGGTGGATGGAGCGAGACATGATGTCCCAGAGGTGCTCAATTGGATTCAGGTCTGGGGAACGGGCGGGCCAGTCCATAGCATCAATGCCTTCCTCTTGCAGGAACTGCTGACACACTCCAGCCACATGAGGTCTAGCATTGTCTTGCATTAGGAGGAACCCAGGGCCAACCGCACCAGCATATGGTCTCACAAGGGGTCTGAGGATCTCATCTCGGTACCTAATGGCAGTCAGGCTACCTCTCAATTTAGAACACACATTTAGAACCCTCGTTTAGAACGCTCATTTAGAACGCTCCTTCAGAACCCTCGTTTAGAACGCTCATTTAGAACCCTCGTTTAGAACGCTCATTTAGAACACTCTTTTAGAACCCTCATTTAGAACGCTCATTTAGAACGCTCATTTAGAACGCTCTTTTAGAACCCTCTTTTAGAACGCTCCTTTAGAACGCTCCTTTAGAACGCTCCTTTAGAACGCTCCTTTAGAACGCTCCTTTAGAACGCTCATTTACAACAACAATCAGCGTTTGAGCTGGACACACTTTTTTCAGAAACTATTTACACAAAAACACACACAGTCCTTACAAAGTTTATCTCCAAAATGTGAGCAGTTTATTTTTGGATGCAAATGGTTCATATATTCACAGAAGTATATATATTTAATCACTGAACAGTAGCAGACCTAACTTCATCTGTTCCTGACTCTGGATAGTGGATTAAAAAGACCACCTGTTGTTACATCACCACCAGACATCATGATTCATGGAAATGGACATTGTATTTTATCAAATATGAAAACCTTAAATCTCTTCAAATTCAAATCAGTCAGAAAATAAGGATTGTACATAAAACACAGCAGAATAAATCATCACATCTGGGGACCATCACCACCAGCATGACTAGTATCTATGTGGACCCTACTACAGTTTAACCAGCTCAGCTATAGACTACACCAGCATGACTAGTATCTATGTGGACCCTACTACAGTTTAACCAGCTCAGCTATAGACTACACCAGCATGACTAGTATCTATGTGGACCCTACTACAGTTTAACCAGCTCAGCTATAGACTACACCAGCGTGACTAGTATCTATGTGGACCCTACTACAGTTTAACCAGCTCAGCTATAGACTACACCAGCATGACTAGTATCTATGTGGACCCTACTACAGTTTAACCAGCTCAGCTATAGACTACACCAGCATGACTAGTATCTATGTGGACCCTACTACAGTTTAACCAGCTCAGCTATAGACTACACCAGCATGACTAGTATCTATGTGGACCCTACTACAGTTTAACCAGCTCAGATATAGACTACACCAGCATGACTAGTATCTATGTGGACCCTACTACAGTTTAACCAGCTCAGCTATAGACTACACCAGCATGACTAGTATCTATGTGGACCCTACTACAGTTTAACCAGCTCAGCTATAGACTACACCAGCATGACTAGTATCTATGTGGACCCTACTACAGTTTAACCAGCTCAGCTATAGACTACACCAGCATGACTAGTAACTATGTGGACCCTACTACAGTTTAACCAGCTCAGCTATAGACTACACCAGCATGACTAGTATCTATGTGGACCCTACTACAGTTTAACCAGCTCAGCTATAGACTACACCAGCGTGACTAGTATCTATGTGGACCCTACTACAGTTTAACCAGCTCAGCTATAGACTACACCAGCATGACTAGTATCTATGTGGACCCTACTACAGTTTAACCAGCTCAGCAGTACTATTATAGAGATTAAACCCAGGATAGAGGGGCTGAGTGAATGTGGTCTGGACTCTGTGGAGGAGGGTCAGTGTGTCAGAGACACTGTAGAAGGACAGAGTACCTGCCTTGTGATCCAGGTACACTCCTACTCTGGAGGACTGAGGGCCTGATACGTTAGTCTCAACATTATTGTGGCTGAAACAATAATCACCTCTATAGCACTGTAAACTCCAGGACTTGTTATTGTATCCAAATATATTACCTGACCCTGTTCTGCTGATGTCTTTATATGAGACTGCTGTAATAACCAACTCCCCACTCCACTCCACCTCCCAGTAACAGCGTCCAGACAGACCCTCTCTACACAGAACCTGGTACTGGTTGGTGAATCTGTCTGGATGGTCAGGATATGGTTGGACTTGGTCTGTACAGGTCACCTTTCTGTTCCCTTCAGACAGAGAGAGGAGTGTGTATGCTGTGTTTGGGTCCAGTGTGAGCTGACAGGAATCTGGGAGAAGAGCAGAGACCAATGAGGGGAGTCAGAACAATAAGTTAAGTCAGATACTGTATCTACCCTGTCTTTGATTAGAGCACAGCAGAGATCAAATCAGAGAAATATGAGGAGTCAGATAGATACCCAGTCTTTGATTAGATCTACTATTGCTATATATTTCTAGAGGGATTGTTAGGAGTGGCAGTAAAAAGAGACTGTTAGTTACTTCACAATAAAGAGACTCACATTGTAACAACTGTTCTCTGGTCTTGGGCTCTGGAGGCAGAACAACCTCCACTATATTCACTACAGACACACAAACACATTGACAGAGAGAGGGAATGTTATCATCATACCATATTCCACATGTATATGACTAGTAGGGAACTTTCAATGGTCTAAAGTTGATGTTCTGATTGTTTTCAACACACCTGTAGTGGAGATCTTGGTCCATTCTCCTTTAAGGAAGTCTTCTAGTTTCTCTCTCAGTTCAGACACAGTCTTACTCACATCTCCAAAGTACTGAAGAGGACGGACAACGATGCTGGGTAAGTCTGAAGATACACTGATACTGGAGAGAGACTGATAACTCTGGAGAGAGAGACAGAGACAGAGACAGAGAGAGAGAGAGAGACAGAGAGAGACAGAGAGAGACAGAGACAGACAGAGAGAGAGACAGAGACAGACAGAGAGAGAGAGAGAGAGAGAGAGACAGAGGAACAGAGGGACAGAGAGAGAGAGGAGGGACAGAGAGAGAGAGAGAGAGGGACAGAGAGAGAGACAGAGAGAGAGAGAGAGAGAGAGAGAGAGAGAGAGAGACAGAGACAGAGAGAGAGGGGGACAGAGAGAGAGGGAGAGAGAGAGAGAGAGAGGGACAGAGGGACATAGAGAGAGACACCGAGAGAGACAGAGAGAGGGACACAGAGGGACAGAGAGGCACAGAGGGACACAGAGGGCCAGACAGAGAGAGGGACACAGAGAGAGGGACAGGGGGACACAGAGAGAGGGACACAGAAAGACACAGAGAGACAGAGGGAAAGAGAGAGAGGGACAGAGAGAGAGAGAGGAGGGACAGAGAGAGAGAGAGAGGAGGGACAGAGAGAGAGAGAGGAGGGACAGAGAGGAGGGACAGAGAGGGGGACAGAGAGAGAGAGAGAGAGAGAGAGAGAGAGACAGAGGGACAGAGAGACAGAGGGACAGAGAGAGAGAGAGAGGGGGACAGAGAGAGAGAGAGAGAGAGAGAGAGAGGGACAGAGAGAGAGAGAGAGAGAGAGAGGGACAGAGAGAGAGAGAGGGACAGAGAGAGAGAGAGAGAGGGACAGAGAGAGAGCGAGAGAGGGACAGAGAGAGAGCGAGAGAGAGAGAGAGAGAGAGAGAGAGGGACAGAGAGAGAGAGAGAGAGAGAGGGACAGAGAGAGAGAGAGAGAGAGAGAGAGGGGAACAGACAGGACAACATAAGATGAATAGTTTCACATGAAGTTCATTTCATATCACATGTAACAAGACAGTTTAGTTACCTGGAGGAAATGGATGTGATCCTCTGTGTGTGAGAGCTGCTCCAGCTCAGTGCTTCTCTTCCTCAGCTCAGCTATCTCCTGCTTCAGTTGCTCCAGGACTCCTTCAGCTTCACTCACTTGAGCCTTCTCTTGGGCTCTGATCAGCTCCTTCACCTCAGAGCTCCTTCTCTCAATGGAGCGGATCAGCTCAGTAAAGATCTGATCACTGTCCTCCACTGCTGCCTGTGCAGAGCGCTGTTGAGAGAGAGAGAGAGAGAGAGAGAGAGAGAGAGAGAGAGGGACAGAGAGAGAGAGAGAGAGAGAGAGAGAGGGACAGAGAGAGAGAGAGAGAGAGAGAGAGAGAGAGAGAGAGGGACAGAGAGAGAGAGGAAGGAGAGAGAGAGAGAGAGAGAGAGAGAGAGAGACAGAGACAGAGAGAGAGACAGAGAGAGAGAGAGAGAGAGAGAGAGAGAGAGAGAGACAGAGAGAAGAGAGGGACAGAGAGAGAGGGACAGAGAGAGAGGGACAGAGAGAGAGGGACAGAGAGAGAGAGAGAGGGACAGAGAGAGAGAGAGAGGGACAGAGAGAGGGAGAGACAGAGAGAGAGGGAGAGACAGAGAGAGAGGGACAGAGAGAGAAGAGAGAGAGAGAGAGGGACAGAGAGAGAGAGAGAGGGACAGAGAGAGGGAGAGACAGAGAGAGAGAGAGAAAGAGAGAGAGGGACAGAGAGATAGCAGTTAGTTAATAGTATCTCTACTTGCAAATCTTCTGCACATCTATCACTCCAGTGTTTAATTGCTAAATTGTAATTATTTCGCCACCACAGCCTATTTATTAACTTACCTCCTTTATCTTACCTCATTTGCACAACTGTATATAGACTTTTCTATTGTGTTATTGACTGTACGTTTGTTTATTCCATGTGTAACTCTGTGTTGTTGTTTGTGTCACACTGCTTTGCTTTATCTTGGCCAGGTCGCAGTTGTAAATGAGAACTTGTTCTCTACTAGCCCACCTGGTTAAATAAAGGACTTGTTCTCAACTAGCCTACCTGGTTAAATAAAGGACTTGTTCTCAACTGGCCTACCTGGTTAAATAAAGGACTTGTTCTCAACTGGCCCACCTGGTTAAATAAAGGACTTGTTCTCAACTGGCCCACCTGGTTAAATAAAGGACTTGTTCTCAACTTGCCCACCTGGTTAAATAAAGGACTTGTTCTCAACTGGCCCACCTGGTTAAATAAAGGTGAAATTAAATAAACAGTAATGGCATTACCCCGGCAACACAGAGAAAACATGATGAACAGTCTGTCATTGTAGAAAACGGACAACCCCTCCTCAACTCCCAGGTCAACCCGAGCCAATCAGCTATTGGTGTCCAGGGCTCCATGTAATACCCTCCACTGGATAACCCCTGACCTTTCCAGCACTGGGAGCTTATAAAGCACCCTCCACCTATACCCTGCCATGCTCTCAGCCCCCACAACCCCCTGCCTCTGATGCCCCTTCCCTCCCGCTAAGCCCACCTCCGTACGGTACAGTAGCCTCTGTGCTGCTTTGAGTCAGAACGCTGCCACCCTGCTCTCCAGGTCCACCAAACCCAGTGATCAGTGGTTCCTCCCAGACCCACGGCCCAGGCACCACCACCACCCCCTCCTCTCGTGTGGGTCTCAGCAGCTGCCAGGCCCTCAGTACTGCAGCATAGAAATCAGAGACCCCTGTTGTATTGAGTCTCTCCGGCCGCATGATGAAGAGCTGCTGATCCAGCCACAAACCCAATTCAGTTTTCCATAAATGGCACCAAAAACTGTCTCCCTTTTTAATTTACCACTAAAACCTGTTCTTAGGACCAAGCCATAAAAAACTGTATTATAATAATAACTGGTTTACGTTTTAACTACCAACAATTGGTAAAAACTTTCCCCTTTCGGAAACAATGGGACGACCTCAGAGTTGACAAGGTAAAAATCTGTTGTTCTGCCGCTGAACAAGGCAGTTAACCCACTGGTCCCCAGGAGGCCGTCATTGTAAATAGAATTTGTTCTTAACTGACCTGCCTAGTTAAATAAAGGTTTCATTAAAAAGTCTGGCAATAACTTAACTTTTCATTAATTAGACAGACTCCTCTAAATAATAAATATAATAAAATAACAAAAAAACAGTTAAATGCTAAGTACTATACATAGGTTTTATTTAAAAAATAACAATAGAACCTATTTAGTACTATAATGGTATTTACTAACATAATATTATTACTATAATAGTTTCTAAAGGGGTTCTAGGCTACCCTACCCTAGAATTAGGGTTCAGGATAAAACAGGTTATACGTAGGGTTAGAGTTTCTGTACAGCACTTTGTGACATCTGCTGATGTAAAAAGGTCTTTATAAATACATTAGATTGATTGTTAGGTTCAGGGTATTTAAAGAGATAAACTGTATGGGTTTATATCTCTCTTGCTCCTCCCTGTGGTCTTCTGTGGGAACTACATACCTCATTCACCACACTTGATAGACTCATAATCTGAGGTAGCAACTGAGTCAGAGCTACAAATCAATGATCTCCACCTATCCATTAGGTTTACAACTCAGTGAACCTGCGCAGCATTCTCTCTATTTGATGTCTACGAACCAACAGATTTCAACGATTATCATATTACCCAGCAGCCATTTAGAAACAAATAAAAAAAGGTTATTTATTTTTATTCTTTCTTCTGACTGTTTAAATCGTACACATCTTGAAAAAGAGAACAGGGACATGCGATTTGTTGAGAATTTACACCTTTTAATATATATATACAGTTAACCATGACCAGAACATGTTTAACGTTTGAAGGCTTTGCGCCAACCATCCCTGTAGGTCACTACAATCTATAACCAGGTGAACAGTGAGCTTCCTCACCAAGTAGCTGTAACCTAGTTAATAATAAGTTACCTGAGGTAAACCTACAAGGATAGTTAATAATAAGTTACCAGAGGTAAACCTACAAGTTTAGTTAATAATAAGTTACCTGAGGTAAACCTACAAGTTTAGTTAATAATAAGTTACCTGAGGTAAACCTACAAGGATAGTTAATAATAAGTTACCTGAGGTAAACCTACAAGGTTAACGCGGGCTGGAAGAGAATTACTTCAAAACCACAGCAAACAGCTGGGACATATAGTAATATTATATATATAATATTATATCACTGGGCTCCTCTGTGCTAACAAACCCTGTGTACCACCCCTCCCCTGTTTAACCTTGAATTTCGTTCAGAAAAACACTTCCACATTTAGCAAAACGAACCAACTCTTTACGGATCTGTTCGGTGGTAATAAACGGAGGCAGATTAGACACCACTACTCTTGTCGAAATCAGCACCAACACAACCCCTCACATAAATCATACTGGTAACTAGCCGGGTAACAAGACTCACCTTTTACATTACCACAACCACCGCCTTGTTCATTCTGGATACAGAGTGTATATGTTCCTCTCCCACCTGTTCACCGACCAGGATCAATAATTCCTCCACACCATTCTCCACAACGCACCTGAAGAGACAGCGTTTCTTCTCCACTCGGTTGAGGACATCAAACTACCCTACTCCCTCCTCAACTCTAACCGATAAACAGCGGAAACCGATAAACAAACCCTCCCACCATGACAAAATACATTTGGAAAATAGGCAAAAGAATAGCTGCACTCTTCACGAACGACAAAACCTCACGTTACCAACTTCTTCTTCTTCTATGGTATAATGGCGGTCCTCAAACCAACGTTAAAGGAGCGTGGCGCCTCCTACTGTGCTGAAGTGTGTTCAATCACGGTTTACACCATTTCTAAATCCTCCTACCTAACTCAGTACTTCTGAGAAAATAAAAAAGATCCCTACTAACTTCTAATAGACCCTCCCCCATCCCCCAAATCCCTTCCAAACCCCCCAACCCCATCCAACCTCAATGACCCTACACTTCAATCTTTCCCTCTCTTCAACATCCTTACAACAATATAACAACACATGCTCCACCGTTTCATTGACAATACCCTCCAGACACAAACCATTCACATGCTGCCAACCAGATGGAAGGACCAGTTCAATGTACAATGTCCTAAACACAATCGAGGAAACACCACCTCTTCCTTCCTAATCTGACCTTTGAACCTTGGTCCACCGACCTTTCTTTGGAGGGCATATAAATGCCGTCCCTTGTGCTCAGAGTCCCATCTCTTCTGCCACACATCTATCAAAATGTCTCTGATCTCACATTTGTCCTCACCTCTACCCAGTGGAACATTAATATATATTATATCTTGTTTTAAAGTTATTTTAGCTAACTAGTCTACAATTTCATTCCATTCCACACCTGAATGTGCTGGGACCCAGCAGAATCTCACTACTAGACCCATTCTCTCAATTCTCCATAATAACATTAACCTGTTGGGGATAGGGGGCAGTATTTACACGGCCGGATAAAAAACGTACCCGATTTAATCTGGTTACTACTCCTGCCCAGTAACTAGAATATGCATATAATTATTGGCTTTGGATAGAAAACACCCTAAATTTTCTAAAACTGTTTGAATGGTGTCTGTGAGTATAACAGAACTCATATGGCAGGCAAAAACCTGAGAAGATTCCATACAGGAAGTGACCTGTCTGACAAGTTCTTGTTCATCTTGACTCTTTTTATTGAAGACTGAGGATCTTTGCTGTAACGTGACACTTCCTACGGCTCCCATAGGCTCTCAGAACCCGGGAAAAAGCTGAATGATATCGAGGCAGCCCCAGGCTGAAACACATTAGCGCGTTTGGATAGTGGCCGATCAGAGGACAATGGGCTTAGGCGCGTGCACGAGTCGACCCCATGCTTTATTTTCTTTCGTCTTTTTACCTAAACGCGCAGATTCCCGGTCGGAATATTATCGCTTTTTTACGAGAAAAATGGCAAAAAAATTGATTTCAAACAGCGGTTGACATGCTTCGAAGTACGGTAATGGAATATTTAGAATTTCTTTGTCACGAAATGCGTCGTGCTCGTCACCCTTCTTTACCATTCGGATAGTGTCTTGAACGCACGAACAAAACGCCGTTATTTGGATATAACTATGGATAATTTTGAACCAAACCAACATTTGTTATTGAAGTAGAAGTCCTGGGAGTGCATTCTGACGAAGAACAGCAAAGGTAATAACATTTTTCTTATAGTAAATCTGACTTTGATGAGTGCTAAACTTGCTGGGTGTCTAAATAGCTAGCCCTGTGATGCCGGGCTATGTACTTAGAATATTGCAAAATGTGCTTTCACCGAAAAGCTATTTTAAAATCGGACATATCGAGTGCATAGAGGAGTTCTGTATCTATAATTCTTAAAATAATTGTTATGCTTTTTGTGAACGTTTATCGTGAGTAATTTAGTACATTTTTAGTAAATTCACCGGAAGTTTGCGGGGGGTATGCTAGTTCTGAACGTCACATGCTAATGTAAAAAGCTGGTTTTTGATATAAATATGAACTTGATTGAACAAAACATGCATGTATTGTATAACATAATGTCCTAGGTGTGTCATCTGATGAAGATCATCAAAGGTTAGTGCTGCATTTAGCTATGGTTTGGATTTATGTGACATTATATGCTAGCTTGAAAAATGGGTGTCTGATTATTTCTGGCTGGGTACTCTGCTGACATAATCTAATGTTTTGCTTTCGTTGTAAAGCCTTTTTGAAATCGGACAGTGTGGTTAGATTAACGAGAGTCTTGTCTTTAAAATGCTGTAAAATAGTCATATGTTTGAGAAATTGAAGTAATAGCATTTCTAAGGTATTTGAAAATCGCGCCACGGGATTCAACTGGCTGTTGCGTAGTTGGGACGATTTCGTCCCGCCGACCCTAGAGAGGTTAATACCTCCAATAGTAGGTCACTCCTAATAGATTTACCAGATGATAAACTATTCAATACAGACAGAGAATCTGAGGATACTATAACTCTAACAGGCTGTACGTCCTCCACCCACTGGAGGACAACTATTATCACCAACAGTTCAACTGAGTACACTGACAGTTCATCTGTTAGTCTTCTACATATCTGCACATCACATTCAGGAAGGTAAACACCTGCTCCTGTGGGCCCACTATCTGGGCCCTTGGATCCATCTGTGAAAAGAGGTAAAAAAAGCATAACAACTTCTACCAATGTAATTGTCAACCAGTTTCCCTTTATCACTGACTTCTGACCCAATCTTTTCCTTTTGTCTACCAAGGTTAGATCAACAACAGGATCTGGGAGTAACCATGGAGGAACATCTCCTATCACCACAGAAAAGGGCCAACCTCCAACTCCCTGAAACTACTCTCATCAGCAAGCTTTCCAACTGTCCAACCAAAACCACTGCCTTGTCTACTAGTATATTCCCAACAGTCATCTAGAACAGTAGCAGTGGGATGCTCAACCTCACAGCCTTTCAACCCAATAAGCTAATGACAACACCATGCCAACTAACCCTACACTCATTAAAACCCACTACCCCATTCCACTACTTTGACCCTATCTGCTCCTGCACCAGGCCAACTAACCCTACACTCATTAAAACCCACTACCCCATTCCACTACTTTGACCCTATCTGCTCCTGCACCAGGCCAACTAACCCTACACTCATTAAAACCCACTACCCCATTCCACTACTTTGACCCTATCTGCTCCTGCACCAGGCCAACTAACCCTACACTCATTAAAACCCACTACCCCATTCCACTACTTTGACCCTATCTTCTCCTGCACCAGGCCAACTAACCCTACACTCATTAAAACCCACTACCCCCATTCCACTACTTTGACCCTATCTGCTCCTGCACCAGGCCAACGGCCTGGGAGGACGGGACACCACCACTCAACACACCCTGGAACTCTTCTGAAGTCAAATCTACTATGACCAAATACTTCTCTGCAGCTGCCACCAAAACATATTTTTTTTCTGTGATTTACATTCCATTTCTGCGGTACAGTTGATAACCATTTGCTATGAACACTAAGAAGCCAACCTTACTGAAGCATATATCCCTCGTTGGCCCATCCCTCTGTGCTGTCACAGATCTACTACTCACAGGGATCCTCTCAGGATCCCTCAGCCTTGACCCATCCTCCTCTACTTTCTGTTCCCAACAGTGGGGTCAGTGGGATTGGATAGGGGCCCCTCTACCTCTCTCTCTCTCTCTCTCTCTGACTGGAGGAGACAGGTGAAATGGTGTGTCTCCTCTGGTCAACAATACTCACCTTGAGAGACTCCACAGCCTGTTGGAGCTCCTTCAGCTCCTTCTCTCTCTCCTGGAATCTCTGCTGGACCTTCTGCTGACTCATCCCCAGCTGCCTCTGTGGAGAATCACTCTTCAATGAGCTATCAAGCTTTATTAGTCCAGTAGATCAATAGTATAGTAATGTGACATAGGGTCCATAGAGAGGAAGGTCTAAAAAATGGATGGTCCATTTACTAAATGATATTTATTTGTTGCTATGTGAATGATTATAGTTTTTATGGTAGGACTACATGTATCAACAGGTTGAGACTGAACTTTGGACTCATAAAAGGGCATTCAGAATGATAATAGTGTTTGACATTATAAAATGGTGATACATTTAGAGAATCTGGGTTAACATATCAATATACTCAAGGTTTGTGTTCATATTTGTTCTGCTGAGGATCCATTTCATTTGAATGATCTCATATTCAAACAGCCTTAGTTCCTACTGTATCTTTAATTCTTTGTTTATCAGACAGTCACCAACAAGTTGTTCTGGTCTTACCTGTTTCTCAGTCCTCTCTGCTGCAGCTGACACTGTATCATGGCCTTTATGTTCATCCATCACACACTGATAACAGATACCCTGCTGATCGGTACGACAGTAAACCTCCAGCAGTTTGTCATGATGAGAGCAGATCTTCTCCTGTAGTTGTGCGGTGGCTTTGACCAGCTTGTGCTTCTTCAAAGCAGGAGATTCGTAGTGAGATTGGAGGTGAGTCTCACAGTAAGAGGCCAGACACACCAGACAGGACATGAGGGCTTTCTGCTTTCTGGTCCCAGTGCAGACATCACACGCCACATCTCTAGGTCCAGCATAGCACAGAGCAGGAGGGGGAGCAGCCTGGAGTCCTGTCTTCTTCAGTTTCTCCACCACCTCAGCCAACATGTTATTTTTCCTCAGATTAGGCCTTGGAGTGAAGGTCTCTCTGCACTGAGGACAGCTATAGACCCCTTTCAGAACATCCTGATCCCAGCAGCCCTCAATACAGCTCCTACAGTAACTGTGTCCACAGGGGATGGTGACTGGTTCCTTCAGTAGATCCAGACAGACAGAACAACATAACTGGTCCTGGTCCAGCAGAACTCCCTGTTGAGCCATTTGGACGGTTGTTCACTCTCACACAGACAGACGAGACAGAGACTCAGATCAGTTTCGTTTCCTCAGAAGACAGTTTGTGAAGGGGGATGGATTTCCTGGTTCTGCCAGAGGGGTGGGGTTAGAGGGAGGGAGGGGTTAGAGGAATGCAGGAAGAGAGAGAGGAACTGCAAGCAACATCAAGAGGGAGACAAATAGTTTTGTTCCAATGTTAGAGCCCTTAACATATAAATAGTGTTAACCCAGTATCAGTATCAATAGTGTTAACCCAGTATCAGTATCAATAGGGTTAACCCAGTATCAGTATCAATAGTGTTAACACAGTATCACAGAACAGGGCTCCGGGCAGCCGAGCGGAAATGGAGGAAAACTCGCCTCCCTGCGGACCTGGCATCCTTTCACTCCCTCCTCTCTACATTCTCCTCTTCTGTCTCTGCTGCTAAAGCCACTTTCTACCACTCTAAATTCCAAGCATCTGCCTCTAACCCTAGGAAGCTCTTTGCTACCTTCTCCTCCCTTCTGAATCCTCCTCCCCCTCCCCCCCCCCCCCTCCTCCCTCTCTGCGGATGACTTCGTCAACCATTTTGAAAAGAAGGTTGACGATATCCGATCCTCGTTTGCTAAGTCAAACGACACCGCTGGTCCTGCTCACACTGCCCTACCCTGTGCTTTGACCTCTTTCTCCCCTCTCTCTCCAGATGAAATCTTGCGTCTTGTGACGGCCGGCCGCCCAACAACCTGCCCACTTGACCCTATCCCCTCCTCTCTTCTCCAGACCATTTCCGGAGACCTTCTCCCCTTCCTCACCTCGCTCATCAACTCATCCTTGACCGCTGGCTACGTACCTTCCGTCTTCAAGAGAGCGAGAGTTGCACCCCTTCTGAAAAAACCTACACTCGATCTCTCCGATGTCAACAACTACAGACCAGTATCCCTTCTTTCTTTTCTCTCTAAAACTCTTGAACGTGCCGTCCTTGGCCAGCTCTCCTGCTATCTCTCTCAGAATGACCTTCTTGATCCTAATCAGTCAGGTTTCAAGACTGGGCATTCAACTGAGACTGCTCTTCTCTGTGTCACGGAGGCTCTCCGCTCTGCTAAAGCTAACTCTCTCTCCTCTGCTCTCATCCTTCTAGACCTATCTGCTGCCTTTGATACTGTGAACCATCAGATCCTCCTCTCCACCCTCTCCGAGTTGGGCATCTCCCCGGCGCGGCCCACGCTTGGATTGCGTCCTACCTGACAGGTCGCTCCTACCAGGTGGCGTGGCGAGAATCTGTCTCCGCACCATGCGCTCTCACCACTGGTGTCCCCCAGGGCTCTGTTCTAGGCCCTCTCCTATTCTCGCTATACACCAAGTCACTTGGCTCTGTCATATCCTCACATGGTCTCTCCTATCATTGCTATGCAGACGACACACAATTAATCTTCTCCTTTCCCCCTTCTGATAACCAGGCGGCGAATCGCATCTCTGCATGTCTGTCAGACATATCAGTGTGGATGACGGATCACCACCTCAAGCTGAACCTCGGCAAGACGGAGCTGCTCTTCCTCCCGGGGAAGGACTGCCCGTTCCATGATCTCGCCATCACGGTTGACAACTCCCTTGTGTCCTCCTCCCAGAGTGCTAAGAACCTTGGCGTGATCCTGGACAACACCCTGTCGTTCTCCACTAACATCAAGGCGGTGACCCGATCCTGTAGGTTCATGCTCTACAACATTCGCAGAGTACGACCCTGCCTCACACAGGAAGCGGCGCAGGTCCTAATCCAGGCACTTGTCATCTCCCGTCTGGATTACTGCAACTCGCTGTTGGCTGGGCTCCCTGCCTGTGCCATTAAACCCCTACAACTCATCCAGAACGCCGCAGCCCGTCTGGTGTTCAACCTTCCCAAGTTCTCTCACGTCACCCCACTCCTCCGCTCTTTCCACTGGCTTCCAGTTGAAGCTCGCATCCGCTACAAGACCATGGTGATTGCCTACGGAGCTGTGAAGGGAACGGCACCTCCATACCTTCAGGCTCTGATCAGGCCCTACACCCAAACAAGGGCACTGCGTTCATCCACCTCTGGCCTGCTGGCCCCCCTACCTCTGAGGAAGCACAGTTCCCGCTCAGCCCAGTCAAAACTGTTCGCTGCTCTGACACCCCAATGGTGGAACAAGCTCCCTCACGACGCCAGGACAGCGGAGTCAATCACCACCTTCCGGAGACACCTGAAACCCCACCTCTTTAAGGAATACCTAGGATAGGATAAAGTAATCCTTCTAACCCCCCCCCCCCCCCCCCCCTTAAAAGATTTAGATGCACTATTGTAAAGTGGTTGTTCCACTGGATATCATAAGGTGAATGCACCAATTTGTAAGTCGCTCTGGATAAGAGCGTCTGCTAAATGACTTAAATGTAATGTAAATGTATCAGTATAAATAGTGTTAACCCAGTATCAGTATCAATAGGGTTAACCCAGAATCAGTATCAATAGTGTTAACCCAGTATCAGTATCAATAGGGTTAACCCAGAATCAGTATCAATAGTGTTAACCCAGTATCAGTATCAATAGGGTTAACCCAGTATCAGTATTCATAGTGTTAACCCAGTATCAGTATAAATAGGGTTAATCCAGTATCAGTATAAATAGTGTTAACCCAGTATCAGTATCAATAGTGTTAACCCAGTATCAGTATAAATACTGTTAACCCAGTATCAGTATCAATAGGGTTAACCCAGTATCAGTATTAATAGGGTTAACCCAGTATCAGTATTAATAGGGTTAACCCAGTATCAGTATAAATAGTGTTAACCCAGTATCAGTATCAATAGGGTTAACCCAGTATCAGTATCAATAGTGTTAACCCGGTATCAGTATCAATAGGGTTAACCCAGTATCAGTATCAATAGGGTTAACCCAGTATCTGTATAAATAGTGTTAACCCAGTATCAGTATCAATAGGGTTAACCCAGTATCAGTATTAATAGGGTTAACCCAGTATCAGTATTAATAGGGTTAACCCAGTATCAGTATAAATAGGGTTAACCCAGTATCAGTATCAATAGGGTTAACCCAGTATCAGTATCAATAGGGTTAACCCAGTATCAGTATCAATAGTGTTAACCCAGTATCAGTATCAATAGGGTTAACCCAGTATCAGTATTAATAGGGTTAACCCAGTATCAGTATCAATAGTGTTAACCCAGTATCAGTATCAATAGGGTTAACCCAGTATCAGTATTTGTAGGGTTAACCCAGTATCAATAGTGTTAACCCAGTATCAGTATCAATAGGGTTAACCCAGTATCAGTATCAATAGGGTTAACCCAGTATCAGTATCAATAGTGTTAACCCAGTATCAGTATCAACAGTGTTAACCCAGTATCGGAATCAATAGTGTTAACCCAGTATCAGTATTAATAGGGTTAACCCAGTATCAATAGTGTTAACCCAGTATCAGTATCAATAGGGTTAACCCAGTATCAGTATCAATAGGGTTAACCCAGTATCAGTATCAATAGTGTTAACCCAGTATCAGTATCAATAGTGTTAACCCAGTATCAATATCAATAGGGTTAACCCAGTATCAGTATCAATAGTGTTAACCCAGTATCAGTATCAATAGTGTTAACCCAGTATCAATATCAATAGGGTTAACCCAGTATCAGTATCAATAGGGTTAACCCAGTATCAATATCAACAGTGTTAACCCATTATGGTATCAATAGTGTTAACCCAGTATCAGTATTAATAGGGTTAACCCAGTATCAGTATCAATAGGGTTAACCCAGAATCAGTATTAATAGTGTGAACCCAGTATCAGTATCAATAGGGTTAACCCAGTATCAGTATCAATAGTGTTAACCCAGTATCAATATCAATAGTGTTAACCCCGTATCAATATCAATAGGGTTAACCCAGTATCAGTATTAATAGTGTTAACCCAGTATCAGTATCAATAGGGTTAACCCAGTATCAGTATCAATAGTGTTAACCCAGTATCAGTATTAATAAGGTTAACCCAGTATCAGTATCAATAGTGTTAACCCAGTATCAGTATAAATAGTGTTAACCCAGTATCAGTATTAATAAGGTTAACCCAGTATCAGTATTAACAGGGTTAACCCAGTATCAATAGGGTTAACCCAGTATCAGTATCAATAGTGTTAACCCAGTATCAGTATTAATAGTGTTAACCCAGTATCAGTATTAATAGTGTTAACCCAGTATCAGTATTAATAAGGTTAACCCAGTATCAGTATCAATAGGGTTAACCCAGTATCAGTATTAATAGTGTTAACCCAGTATCAGTATTAATAGTGTTAACCCAGTATCAGTATTAATAAGGTTAACCCAGTATCAGTATTAACAGGGTTAACCCAGTATCAATAGGGTTAACCCAGTATCAGTATCAATAGTGTTAACCCAGTATCAGTATTAATAGTGTTAACCCAGTATCAGTATTAATAGTGTTAACCCAGTATCAGTATTAATAAGGTTAACCCAGTATCAGTATCAATAGTGTTAACCTAGTATCAGTATCAATAGGGTTAACCCAGTATCAGTATTAATAGTGTTAACCCAGTATCAGTATTAATAGTGTTAACCCAGTATCAGTATTAATAAGGTTAACCCAGTATCAGTATTAACAGGGTTAACCCAGTATCAGTATCAATAGTGTTAACCTAGTATCAGTATCAATAGGGTTAACCCAGTATCAGTATCAATAGTGTTAACCTAGTATCAATATCAATAGGGTTAACCCAGTATTTATTTATTTATTTATTTTACTAGACAAGTCAGTATCAGTATCAATAGGGTTAACCCAGTATCAGTATTAATAGGGTTAACCCAGTATCAGTATCAATAAGGTTAACCCAGTATCAGTATTAACAGGGTTAACCCAGTATCAGTATCAATAGTGTTAACCCAGTATCAGTATCAACAGGGTTAACCCAGTATCAGTATCAACAGGGTTAACCCAGTATCAGTATTAATAGGGTTAACCCAGTATCAGTATCAATAGTGTTAACCCAGTATCAGTATTAATAGGGTTAACCCAGTATCAGTATCAATAGGGTTAACCCAGTATCAGTATCAATAGGGTTAACCCAGTATCAGTATTAATAGGGTTAACCCAGTATCAGTATCAACAGGGTTAACCCAGTATCAGTATCAACAGGGTTAACCCAGTATCAGTATTAATAGGGTTAACCCAGTATCAGTATCAATAGTGTTAACCCAGTATCAGTATTAATAGGGTTAACCCAGTATCAGTATCAATAGGGTTAACCCAGTATCAGTATCAATAGGGTTAACCCAGTATCAGTATTAATAGTGTTAACCCAGTATCAGTATCAATAGTGTTAACCCAGTATCAGTATTAATAGGGTTAACCCAGTATCAATAGGGTTAACCCAGTATCAGTATAAATAGGGTTAACCCAGTATCAGTATCAATAGGGTTAACCCAGTATCAGTATCAATAGGGTTAACCCAGTATCAGTGTTAATTAGTCCCGTGCTTCGACTACTCAGACCCCTCACACATCCGGGCCATGCATTCTGATGGCCTCACAGACACCATACCACTTCTGACACCAATGTAGCAAACAGCGGGGCAGGGAAGTTAACCCAGGTCGCACATGTAAAAGGCCAACAACCTACGCATCGCGCCATTGGCACCAATTGGGTCACTTAGTTGGAATTGTGAAGTGGCTCATATAGCGAGGATCACTGCACTATAGTGGAACTATGATACAACTACATTATCATATGAAATGTAGAGGATCACTACACTATAGTGGAACTATGATACAATTACATTATCATATGAAATGTAGAGGATCACTACACTATAGTGGAACTATGATACAATTACATTATCATATGAAATGTAGAGGATCACTACATTAAAGTGGAACTATGATACAATTACATTATCATATGAAATGTAGAGAATCACTACACTATAGAGGAACTATGATACAATTACATTATCATATGAAATGTTAAATGTAGAACTATAATATATGAATATTGATATATTGAATTTGACTTGACCACGTCCAGTCAGCTCCATTTTGTATGATTAAACTGACACCAACCTGTCTCAGTAGTAGTAGACTGTTAGGAGTGTTTTACTGTCATTCACTATACTAACATTACACCAACCTGTCTCAGTAGTAGTAGACTGTCAGGAGTGTTTTACTGTCATTCACTATACTAACATTACATTTAATTTATCTACACACTTTACAATAATCCCTGGCAGGATTCTCACCTTGAAACTTCATTGCGATTTTTTTCTGTTCTGTTCTGTATATTCTGATGGGTGAGGCCTGAGCTGGAATGTGAAGCTAACTGAAGCTGGCTAGCTTTAGAAAACCAGTATATCAAGCCTGTATCATAGTATACCCCTCAGGCTACGTTCAGGTTTCAGCAAGAGGCAGGTATCAACATGCCGAGTCGTAGGCGACAACCTGGGTCGTATTCATTATTTTACTCCACAGCCAACAGTTTTAAGATGTTAAATAAAACATAAACTGTTTACTCTGAACGCTGTACAATGTGACCTAAACGGTTTCTGTTGCCAAACGTTTTGCTACGGTGGGCACTAATGAATACACACAAACTGTTTTGAGGAAGTGTAAGTTGTTGTTAGGCTCTCGAACAATATTTATTAGTCTCTCTTTCACACAACATACCTTCCTGAGTGAAAAGAGTTAACTGTAGATTATAAAGAGAACATGTTTGTTTGTTACTTGTTGTGTTTTAAGCCTGTTTTGAGAAGACAAGTCTATAGACCTATGATACAGTACACTCTTAGAATAAAGGGTTCCAAACGGGTCCTCCGGCCGTCCCCGTAGGAGAACGCTTTTGGGTTCCAGGTAGAACCCGTCTGGCTTCCATGTAGAACCCTCTGTGGAAAGGGTTCTTCACGGAACCCAAAAGTGTTCTACCTAGTACCAAAAAGGGTTCTACAAAGGGTTCTCCTATGGGGACAGCCAAAGAACCCTTTTAGATTGTAGATAGTGTAGGAGCGATCCCCCTGGGGCACACAGATGGGCACAGAACGAATTCACCCCACGCATCTAATTTATATCCAAAACATTTTAAAGAGAGTAGGACTATTAAAACACTGTCCACCAAAAATATAATTAACTATATGAATACTCATAACAATATCATCAACTATATGAATACTCATAACAATATCATCAACTATATTAATACACACAACAATACCATCATCTATATGAATACACACAACAATACCATCAACTATATTAATACACACAACAATATCACCAACTATATTAATACACATGACAATATCATCAACTATATTAATACACACAACAATATCATCAACTATATTAATACACATAACAATATCATCAACTATATTAATACACATAACAATATCACCAACTATATGAATACTCATAACAATATCATCAACTATATTAATACACACAACAATATCATTAACTATATTAATACACATAACAATATCATAAACTATATTAATACACATAACAATATCATCAACTATATTAATACACACAACAATATCACCAACTATATTAATACACACAACAATATCATCAACGATATGAATACACATAACAATATCATCAACTATATGAATACACACAACAATATCATCAACTATATTAATACACAACAATACCATCAACTATATGAATACACACAACAATATCATCAACTATATTAATACACATAACAATATCAACTATATGAATACACATAACAATATCATCAACTATATGAATACACACAACAATATCATCAACTATATTAATGCACATAACAATATCATCAACTATATTAATACACATGACAATATCACCAACTATATTAAAACACATGACAATCGTCGTCTTACCTTTTATCTCTCAATAGAAACAGAGTCTGTAATGATCATTCGGTCGTCGAAAGTTACTTTCGTTTGCTCTGCTCATTTACATATCAGGTTCTGCCTGTTCTCTCTCCGAGTCCCTCTCTCTTTACAGCTCTTACAATGAGCCTTGGCAAACATTCTACAACTGTCTGGAAGTCTATTGGAGGGATGTGACACCATTCTTCCACAAGAAATTACAGCATTTGGTGTTTTATTGATGGTAAATTTTCAATTGTGTTGAGACTCTGACCTGTCCAATGAGCCACATTGATTAAAGAATCCTACAGTACCAAAACACCCTCTCTCTCACACACACACACACACACACACACACACACACACACACACACACACACACACACACACACACACACACACACACACACGCGCAGTGCAGTAATTAGAATCCCAGTCTACTGTACACTCCCATCCTCTGCCTCTCTCCATCACTTTCTCTGTGTCGTCTGTTGCTGTCTCTGTTGGTGAGGGTTAGGCCTACTACAATACAACATTCACAACATGACAACACAACTACACAACACCATTAAATACAGTTGGTTACTACAATACAACATTCACAACATGACAACACAACTACATAACACCATTAAATACAGTTGGTTACTACAATACAACATTCACAACATGACAACACAACTACATAACACCATTAAATACAGTTGAGGGTTACTACAATACAACATTCACAACATGACAACACAACTACATAACACCATTAAATACAGTTGGTTACTACAATACAACATTCACAACATGACAACACAACTACACAACACCATTAAATAAGGTTGGTTACTACAATACAACATTCACAACATGGCAACACAACTACATAACACCATTAAATACAGTTGTTTCCTACAATACAACATTCACAACATGACAACACAACTACATAACACCATTAAATACAGTTGAGGGTTACTACAATACAAAATTCACAACATGACAACACAACTACATAACACCATTAAATACAGTTGGTTACTACAATACAACATTCACAACATGACAACACAACTACATAACACCATTAAATACAGTTGGTTACTACAATACAACATTCACAACATGACAACACAACTACACAACACCATTAAATACAGTTGGAATGTAGTTAGAACTCTCAAACTGTTTCCATCAAACAGAAAAACAACCAGAAAGCTGGATCAACACCTTTAGATTTCTAGATGCTGCATGTTGCTGTTTCATTACCCAGACAGCTGTTTAAGGTCATACCAAGGCAGAGTGCAGTATCAGCATTTTAAGGGTCATAGGTCAGATCAGTGGTCATGGTTGATATGCATGGACTAGAAAACAAATTTAAAGTCATTTTTCTCAGATTCACTGTTTGTGTAGATGCTGTTTGTCTATGTAGGACAGTAGTTCAGGTGGCTGTTTGTGTAGATGCTGTTTGTCTATGTAGGACAGTAGTTCAGGTGGCTGTTTGTGTAGATGTTGTTTGTCTTTGTAGGACAGTAGTTCAGGTGGCTGTTTGTGTAGATGCTGTTTGTCTTTGTAGGACACTAGATCAGGTGGCTGTTTGTGTAGATGCTGTTTGTCTTTGTAGGGCAGTAGTTGGCTTCCCTTGTACCTTAGTCTGCCTCCTGTCCCTCCTATCTCCATGGTTGCACCTTCCTGAAAACAATGACTCCATACTTTGCTGAAACCTGTTCTGCCAGATCATGTCCTTAAAGACTAGAATGTTCCATTGTGGTTACCCAAAAAGATGACAAGATAGTTCACACATTTATCATCCAGGGTTACTGTCAAACAGACATGTGACATTTCTGGTTTGTCCATAACTTGTTTCCTGCTTGTAGCAGGCCGTGTTAACAGGAATCATTTTCTCTAACTAGAAGTCATGTGATTTTGTCACGCTTGTCGTCGGTGATGGAGGACCAAAACGCAGCAGGTATGTGAATGCTCATCTTGATTTTTAATTATCTTCAAAAATGAACATACAAAATAACGAAAAAACGAACACTCGACAAATAAACAGTCTGGTAAGGCACAAGGCTATACACAGAATAATCACCCACAAATCACACACACAAACACACCCTCATATATGGGACTCTCAATCAAAGGCAGATAGACAACACCTGCCTTCAACTGAGAGTCCCAACCCCAATTAACCAAACATAGAAACACACACACCAGACTAACCATAGAATACAAACACATAGACCATCAACCAAAAACCCGGAAATACTAAATCAAACACCCTTTACACAAACACACCACCCCGAACCACATAAAACAAATACCCTCTGCCACGTCCTGACCAAACTACAAAAACAATTAACCTTATACTGGCCAGGACGTGACACACCACCTCTGTCGTGTACCAGTTCACCACTGGCCTGAAATAAACCCTCAATTCAGAGGTCAGGTCTTAGTCTTACGGATCCTGGATCCACCCGTGCACGGTTTCCAGCAGTTCCTTGGGACGACAGAGGCAGGTATTGAGATCCGGCTCGAAGGACCAAGTTGTCACGAGAATTTTCATCCCAATGTTATTAACTCAAAACTCACTATATGCTTTGACCAATTCCCCGGGGGTTGTAAGGCCCCGGTTAATAGAAGAATTCGACAAAGTCCCAGAAGTCAGCAAAAGGTTAGTTCTTTATTGAGAGAGCTCTTAATATCATACAATGTACACAGCCTTTTATACCTAACATTTGGTCATAACATATGTCATACTCCTTACAAATGCCCCTCCTCTTCTTTAACCTGTCTGGGCTAGGGGGCAGTATTTTCACGGCCGGATAAAAAACGTACCCGATTTAAACTGGTTACTACTCTTTTCCAGTATATTCGGATATAAAACACTCCAAAGTTTGTAAAATTGTTTGAATGGTGTCTGTGAGTATAACAGAACTCATATGGCAGGCCAAAACCTGAGAAGATTCCATACAGGAAGTGCCCTGTCTGGCCCATAAATGGCATTCTTCTGCTTCTGTGGCATCTCTATTGAAAATACAGCATCTCTGCTGTAACGTGACAATTTCTAAGGTTCCAATAGGCTCTCTGAAGGAGAATGAGTTATGAATTAACAGGTATAAATGATGGGTTATGAATTAACAGGTATAAATGATGGGTTATGAATTAACAGGTATAAATGATGGGTTATGAATTAACAGGTATAAATGATGGGTTATGAATTAACACATCCCCTGCGAGCCCAGGCATTTTAATACCTTCAGGATTTCTTACGGTCCATGTGCAATGTATATGGTTATCTCTGTCTCTCTCTCCATCTCTTCTTTAACAAGCAGCCATGTTGTTGTCATTCCACTAGGGACCTGTTTTCAGCATTTTAAGTCTCCAGTCAATAACCGGTACACTGGGATTATCCCTCAACACCCTTTACACATGTACTGTACTGGGATTATCCCTCTACACCCTTTACACATGTACTGTACTGGGATTATCCCTCTACACCCTTTACACATGTACTGCACTGGAATAATCCCTTTACACCCTTTACACATGTACTGCACTGGGATTATCCCTCAACACCCTTTACACATGTACTGCACTGGGATTATCCCTCTACACCCTTTACACATGTACTGCACTGGAATTATCTCTCTATACATGTACTGCACTCAGGGTACAATTACATGAAATTTTCTCAAGCGCAATTCCTGAGGGGGACACCAAAAGTAGTGCTGTAACACATAGCCTACATTGTAATATGGTAAATGTATATTGAGGAACCAAAGAAATAAGGTGTTTGCCGTACTCCTAACTACCGGTACCCAAAACTACACAACTAATCACAACAGCAATACCATTGCCTTTAACAAATCTTAGTTCAGTCACCAGTTTAAGTTGAGAGTGGGGGTATCCATGGCATTTTCCAATTATGTTCCTATTTTACTAGTCCAAAAAATTGAGAACCTTTCATAATGTTGCCAAACAAAGACTCAACAAACTTACCTGAGACTCCCTGTCTCTGCCAGTCTGTCCCTGCATATCTGTCCCCAACTCTGCTGTCTGTGTGCCATCTGTTGCCTGCTCTGCCTAATGACATCATTGTGAAACATTTCCATTAGAATTTCATTTCTTTCTTATGAACTTTTTATCAACTAGTCTTTGAGATATTAGGCTACTAGGGATCTTACTATGCGTTTTGGTGTATTGAAAAATACTCTGATGTCCGTCTTTTATTTTTCTGCCATTAGTCTAGTCGCTAATGCTAACTAGCTATTATCTCCGACCATGAGTTCACTAAGATACTCTCCTCCTGTTAAAGAGGAGGTCTGTTGGACGGAGAAAGAAGCTCTGGGGCTGAACATTGTCGTGAAAGAGGAGGAGGAAGAGGAGGCTGTTACAATACAAAAACAAGTAGAGGGTGAGGCTGTTACAGTGAAAGAAGAAGAGAAAGACGTTTCAGAGAAAGAAGAGGAAGACGCGTTCAGAGTGAAAGAGGAGGAGGATGTTACAGTAAAAGAAGAGGAGGATGCAGTTTATGGAGTGAAAGAGTGAAAGAAGAGGAGGAAGAGAAAGAAAATGAAGACGTTTTTGGAATGAAGGATGAAGAGGGGGAGATTACTGTCACATTAGAGGAGGACGAAGAAGAGAAGACTGGAGAACTGATTAACACCAGTAAATACAGTGAGTACTATCTAATAAAACAGGGACATTGATCTGATTAACACCAGTAAATACAGTGAGTACTATCTAATAAAACAGGGACATTGATCTGATTAACACCAGTAAATACAGTGAGTACTATCTAATAAAACAGGGACATTGATCTGATTAACACCAGTAAATACAGTGAGTACTATCATATAAAACAGGGACATTGATCTGATTAACACCAGTAAATACAGTGAGTACTATCTAATAAAACAGGGACATTGATCTGATTAACACCAGTAAATACAGTGAGTACTATCTAATAAAACAGGGACATTGATCTGATTAACACCAGTAAATACAGTGAGTACTATCTAATAAAACAGGGACATTGATCTGATTAACACTAGTAAATACAGTGAGAACTCTCTAATAAAACAGGGACATTGATCTGATTAACACCAGTAAATACAGTGAGTACTATCTAATAAAACAGGGACATTGATCTGATTAACACCAGTAAATACAGTGAGTACTATCTAATAAAACAGGGACATTGATCTGATTAACACCAGTAAATACAGTGAGTACTATCTAATAAAACAGGGACATTGATCTGATTAACACCAGTAAATACAGTGAGTACTATCTAATAAAACAGGGACATTGATCTGATTAACACCAGTAAATACAGTGAGTACTATCTAATAAAACAGGGACATTGATCTGATTAACACCAGTAAATACAGTGAGTACTATCTAATAAAACAGGGACATTGATCTGATTAACACCAGTAAATACAGTGAGTACTATCTAATAAAACAGAGACATTGATCTGATTAACACCAGTAAATACAGTGATTACTATCTAATAAAACAGGGACATTGATCTGGTTAACACCAGTAAATACAGTGAGTACTATCTAATAAAACAGGGACATTGATCTGATTAACACCAGTAAATACAGTGAGTACTATCTAATAAAACAGGGACATTGATCTGATTAACACCAGTAAATACAGTGAGTACTATCTAATAAAACAGGGACCTTGATCTGATTAACACCAGTAAATACAGTGAGTACTATCTTATAAAACAGGGACACAAACTCTGCAGTTGTTGAACTAATGTGTGATTTTTAAAAGGGCATTCTACACTCAAATATGTTTTTGTACTGTATGAATTGTTCATGACGTCCTCCAGGGATTTTTAAACTTTTCCTGTTGAAAAGTGAAATAAATACAGTAAAGTATAAACACACTAATGGGAAACAAATAAATGTTTTGAGCAAAATAGTGTTTTTTTAACAACTGCAAACTAGAAGGAGTGAGTGATGTCATAGTAAGGCCTTCAAGGAGTTGGCTTGATGGGAAGTCGTGATGTCATCCAATAGGAGACTGATCTTCATGTGAATATTCATTATTCTTTTTAAAATCCTTCCTGTTCTGTCAAGTTGGTTGTTGATCATTGCTAGAAAGCCGTTTTCAAGTCTTGCATTGACTTTCAAGATGATTTAAGTCCAAACTGTAACTAGGTCACTCAGGAACATTCAATGTCATCTTGGTAAGCTCCTCCAGTGTAGATTTGGCCTTGTGGTTTAGGTTATTGTCCTGTTAGGACGTTTTTCTGTATTCAGATCTCTGAAATGCACTCTACCTACGTAACATTTAGTGTCTCCTTATGTTACGCTGGCAAAACAGTTTTTATGGGCACAGAAATCCTAAATAATTTCAGAGTTTGCTAAATCCAATGGTTCTAACCGAGAGTCACCTTAACTTTATTGACAACACCCAAATAGATACTGTCATTAACGTTGTTCTTCAATAATTACACATAATACTTAATACTGTAGCTGTTTAGTTACAGTCACATGTTCAACTATCATCAGCTGATCCAGGAAATCATTTTCTGAATGACAGTCACATGACAAACATCACGACATGCAACAACAACCAAAGTGCTTCTTCATTCATTACTCTGGTAAAGACAGTTATGCCGTGCTCCACGTTGGATCCAACATCCCTAACAAATTGATGTTTATAATGCGTTATTGTCTGCTTGATTTACAGTAGGGTCTTGTTAGTCTGTTTGGACACAGAGATACTTAGCTCATAATGTGTAGAGAACTGTTCCTTGATGGATAGGCTATTGTACAACACACAGAGCTATTTTCCTTTATTCAGGACATTTAGAATGACAACACATTACAGAGTAGCCTAGTGGGATTATTCACAAAATTATCTGGTGATCAGGTTATGAAATGTCATGACAAAGACATGTTAGTTTCCATGTTTCACCTGAAATATTAAATTATATATAGTCTTAGGTGAAGTAGGTCTATGTTGTTGTTAGGTGAAGTTATGGGTCCTACAGTAGGTCTATGTTGTTAGGTGAAGTTATGGGTCTTACAGTTGGTCTATGTTATTGTTAGGTGAAGTTATGGGCCAATTTGTTAAACACTTAGTGTACAAACCCTCATTGTCAGGCTGATGTTAAAGCTAGCCAAATAGCATTTTACTGGTTGAAGTGTTTTTTAAGTATAAATCAGTTGATATGCGACAATAACACAAACATATTAAGTAGGTGATTCAAGCGAGTCTTACAATTATAATCCATATTTAATGTGAAATGCACTCATAAGCAACCTGTAAATGGAGGCTATTTTTGCTGTCAGCCTATGAGAACTCCCCTGAGTTTCCCCCACGGTGGTGAATTAGTGAATAGACACAGAGCTTAATGTGAGTTTCCTTGAGTAGCACTCCTGATCTTGTGCTGTAATATTCAGAATACATTGTGAAAACTAAAATCTTTGCTCACTATTTTTTGCTCCAGGCAGATATACTACATCCATAACTAGTGGTTTCCTCATTACCAGATATACTACATCCATAACTAGTGGTTTCCTCATTACCAGATATACTACATCCATAACTAGTGGTTTCCTCATTACCAGATACACTACATCCATAACTAGTGGTTTCCTCATTACCAGATATACTACATCCATAACTAGTGGTTTCCTCATTACCAGATATACTACATCCATAACTAGTGGTTTCCTCATTAGCAGGGAAGTGTTTCTGCAATCATTTTTGTGTGCGCATTGACCTCGTGTCGCAATTTTAGCAAACACAGAAAGGGGCCAATATTGGAGACCAAAAGTCATCTGGCACACTGCTTAGGGTTTCAACAACTTTAAAAACTTTTCTAGTTACTACTAGTGTGAAAACAAGACAAAATATGATTGTTGCTAAGTTGACTGTCTTAATTGTCAAATATTTTAACAGACGTCAATTGTTGTACAACTTCATGGGTATGCTCTGGGCATCACCTTTTACCTCAAATAAACAGTGGATTTCTGCTGTTGTGGACCTTTAATCATCTATCTGACTTTGTTGTTCACACAGGAGAGAGATGGGACTATCGTGGTTCCTCTGGGGAGCCTCAGCAACATCATGATGCTGACGAGGCAGAGAAGAGTCTCTCCAGATCAGAACTCCTCAAGAAACACCAGCGAGTTCACACAGGAGAGAAATCTCACTGCTGCTCTGACTGTGGGAAAAGATTAAACTCTTCACTAGGCCTTAAAATACATCAAAGAATTCACACTGGAGAGAAATCTTATGGCTGTGATCAATGTGGGAAGGGTTTTACTCAGCTAAACAGCCTGATAGTACACCAGCGGACACACACAGGAGAGAAACCTTATGGCTGTAATCAATGTGGGAAAAGTTTTACGACATCTAGCTATCTAACTATACACAAGAGAACACACACAGGAGAGAAACCTTATAGCTGTGATCAATGTGGGAAGAGTTTTTGTCAATCTAGCCATCTGACAGTGCACCAGAAAAGACACACAGGAGAGAAACCTTATAGCTGTACTCAATGTGGGAAGAGTTTTGTTACATCTAGCCAGCTCACATTACACCAGAGAACACACACAGGAGAGAAAACTTATTGCTGTGGTCAATGTGGGAAGAGTTTTACTAACTCTAGCAGTCTGACTCTACACCAGAGAATCCACACGGGAGAAAAACCTTATAGCTGTGGTCAATGTGGGAAGAGTTTTGTTCAATCTAGCCATCTGACTCAACACCAGAGAACACACACACGAGAGAAACCTTATAGCTGTGGTCAATGTGGGAAGAGTTTTACTAAATCTAGCAGTCTGACTAAACACCAGAGAATACACACAGGAGAGAAACCGTATAGCTGTGATCAATGTGGAAAGAGTTTTACTAAATCTAGCAGTCTGACTAAACACCAGAGAATACACACAGGAGAAAAATCTTATAGCTGTGGTCAATGTGGGAAGAGTTATGTTAAATATGCACATCTGACTCGACACCAGAGAACACACACAGGAGAAAAACCTTATAGCTGTGGTCAATGTGGGAAGAGTTTTGTTCAATCTAGCCATCTGACTCTACACCAGAGAATACACACAGGAGAGAAATCTTATAGCTGTTGTCAATGTGGAAAGAGTTTTGCTGCATCTGGCAGTCTGACTCGACACCAGCGAGTACACACAGGAGAGAAACCATTCCACTGTTCAGATTGTGGGAAAAGATTCTCAACTTCACAGAATTTGAAGACGCACCAGAGAACACACACAGGAGAGAAACCTTTTAGCTGTGATCAATGTGGGAAGAGTTTTACTACATCTAGCAGTCTGACTAAACACCAGAGAATACACACAGATGATAAACCTTATAGCTGTGATCAATGTGGGAAGAGTTTTGTTAAATCTACACATCTGACAGTGCACCAGAGAACACACACAGGAGAGAAACCTTATAGCTGTACTCAATGTGGAAAGAGTTTTACTAAATCTAGCAGTCTGACTCTACACCAGAGAATACACACAGGAGAAAAACCTTATAGCTGTGGTCAATGTGGGAAGAGTTTTGTTCAATCTACAGATCTGAGAGTGCACCAGAGAATACACAGAGGAGAGAAACCTCTTAGCTGTGACCATAGATAATCTGATAAAAGATCTCTGATCAAATATTAGAAAATACATTAAGGAGTTGTTTCATGATATCAATGAATTAATGTCACAATGTAGAATGTTTAAACATTGTAGAAGGAGTATTTTAATGATGTCACAATGTAGAACCCTAAACGTTTGTCCCCTGTTCTATTGATTTCAACATGATATGGATATTAGCCTCAGGGGGAAAATCCAGGCTCTGAAATGGAAGAGTTACTATTTATGTGATTTAACAAAAAGTGACTAACAAAAAAAGAGTTGTGTTACACTTACCACGTTGGCGACCCACTGGAATCAAAATGCAACACTTCAAAATGTAGCTAGCTGTTTTCTACAAATTGTCCTCTAACCAGGGATGTACACATTATTCCCAGATTCCGTGTGGTTTTGGAGCTGTTAGTTTTAACAGGACTTGCAACCTCATCTCCCTTCTGTCACACAAATGATTTTAGCGATGAGTTATGACAAATAAGTGTTGTGTTCCTTTGTTTAGGGACCCCTAAATTTAAATGTTTCACTCCAAAATGTAGCTGACTGTCTTCGGCAGGTTGTCCTCTAACCAGTGAGGTAAAATATATCTCCCATTTCCATGTGTTTTTTAGTTGTGTTAGTTTCAACAGCACGTACAACCTGATTTCCCCCCTAATCGATATCAGTGATTTATTGCTACTTGTCAAAACAACAGTGTTTCTGGTGCTTGTGCAGTTTATAAGGTGCTTGTTTTTAAAAAGTAATATGATTATTGTGGCAGATGTTTGTGTATATAGCACATGTTATGTTTAGGTTTTCAATTTATCACAAACTGTTTCTGCATATTGGTTATTGATTTGTACATGTTAAAACTGTGTTTTGACATTGGGGATATCCCACCTAGAAAAATGTAATTGAAAATACTTTGAAAAAAGGACTATGCAACCAAATATTTATTTATGCAACCAACTGACAATTTTTGGTACAATTATATTGACATTGTTGCCCTGCTATTAGAATATCAGGGTTCATTCTCAGATGTGCCAACCCAAATGTACTAGAGCATGACATTGGGGACTGGGCCCCGATCCAACAACATGCCTATCTAGTGAACCCTGAGAAGAGAGAGAAGCTCGAAATCAGACATGTCCGTGGTGAGGACAACTTGGTTGCTGATTGTGGGCAGTTAAAAAGTTTTGCGTTAGCCAGTGCGTTGCCATTGATTACAATTTATTTTGACTGGTTTTTTGGCGATGAGTTTTATCTCTTATTCTTTTCTGTATTTTTCATTCCAAGGGGACCAGAGTTCTAGAAGGGGGAAAAAATATAAAAAATCCAGAAGCGTTTTAGGAAGACAAGGTTTTTTTCTTGTTTTTAATTGTTGACAGCCAGTAGACACCATGTTTATATTGGTGAAGGTGAAGCATTGTAGTTGATTATAATGTGAAATGGAAGTTGTTTTCTGTTGGTGGTGAGCAAACTTTTAAGGTGTTAGTCTTTGGTTTTTCCATTTTGTTTTGAGGTTTGACTTTAGCACGTCTAGCTCGTTAGCACGTCTAGCTCGTTAGCACGTCTAGCCCGTTAGCACGTCTAGCTCGTTAGCACGTCTAGCTCCGTCAGCACGTCTAGCTCGTTAGCACGTAGGACGCACTGATTGGTGTCACCTCGTTAGTCAGTATGTGTTACACCTGTGCTGGCTTGTCCATCTCGTTAGTGGGAAGGTGTTTCACCTGAGCTGGTCCAGGTTCTATTTAAGAGTGTCTGGCCCAGTGCTCCAGTTGTCTTGATACATGTGGAGAGTCAACACCTTTAGTTGCTCCACCTTTTTGGTTTACTTCCTGTCTTTAAGTTTGGTGTGGGTTTTTCTTTTGTTTGTCTCTTCTTGGGCAGATTTAGTGGGTCTCATGGTGGGTGTCTTTTAGGTCCCAGTTGTTGTTACTAGTCAACTTTCAGTGGACACTGAGAGCAAAATTGCAAGATTATGTTATAATACTTTTATTGCATCAAATGGTTGTTTGATGCAACAGAATAGAGGGTTCTTAGAACTATTGTGTCTGTGTTCTACTGAGGATGGGCCTCTGGGAGAAAACACTGACAGGAGATTTACAATGTCTTTTGGGTGATAAAACCTAAAGAGACTGCATTCCAGAGCATGAGATAATGTTTCTGTTCTATATGGTACCAGGGAGAGATGACCCCAGGGCCAGACCCTGGTCTCTACACAAAGAGTACTGTTTTTACAGCAGATACTGTCTGCTGAGAATTATAAGTATCTTTCATACAAATCTTAACCTTGTGACCCGTTCTATACATCTGTTGTTCGTCATGTAGGTTGAAAGGGCTATAAAAGACCTTTGTACTTTTGTCCCGTGGGTCCACCAGCCATCATTATCGTAGGGCACTCAATTGATTCACTTTATATGTGTGTGTTGTATTGACCTGCTCCCTTATAAGTGAATAAAGATTTAGTTTAAGAATAACTCTGACTTGTGTGATAAGTTTGTCTCAATTAATATTAAAGAAATTCACCACAATTGGCGATGGGGATGTGAATCTTGACTTGGTGACCGCTCCTGGTGACCTGGGTAAATGGTGGTCCAGGGATCCCTCTAACTTGGGATCTCAGGGAGACCACACTTCGGGAACAGAACAAATGGACCCACCTTTGATCCGAGAGGCAGCGATCCAAGTGGATACCACATCTCGAACGTAGTTTTAAAAAAGAGGTGAGTGAAACACGCAAAGTGGAGTTTTTAGAAAATCCTCGTAGGCTCTGAGTGTGTATTCCTGTGTCTAGGTGTAAACAGGGCCCAGTCAGGAGGCTCTGAGTGTGTATTCCTGTGTGGAGGTGTAAACAGGGCCCAGTCAGGAGGCTCTGAGTGTGTATTCCTGTGTGGAGGTGTAAACAGGGCCCAGTCAGGAGGCTCTGAGTGTGTATTCCTGTGTGGAGGTGTAAACAGGGCCCAGTCAGGAGGCTCTGAGTGTGTATTCCTGTGTGGAGGTGTAAACAGGGCCCAGTCAGGAGGCTCTGAGTGTGTATTGCTGTGTGGAGGTGTAAACAGGGCCCAGTCAGTAGGCTCTGAGTGTGTTTTCCTGTGTAGAGGGGGCACCTTGGAGGTGTAAACAGGGCCCCCTCAGAAGTGGTGAATTCCAATGATTTTAAATGTGCTGCCAGGTATGCCCTGGGTTCGGTCATTTAGAGTTAAATATCTAGAATCTGTGTGAACGAGATGACAACTAGAATCTGTGTTTACTAGTTAAGACCATTTATGATATAGTACAAGATAGTAAGGTGCACCTGTAATTATTTTAAACCTGTAATTGTTTTAAACCTGTACCCCATTTTAGATATATTGAAAGATATGAATGTATGAGTTACATTATCCTAGGAACTAACCATGAGATAGAAATGTGGAAATATTCCCGCAGGTTAAAATATTGTTGAAAAACAACTAATTGATTAGGTATGTTTGGGAATAGCATTGTGTGACTGTGATATGAGAGTTGTGTGACTGAGTCATAATCTGATGTTTGGATAGTAACAGAGATCTATAGTTCCTCCTAGAGATCTATAGTTCCTCCTAGAGATCTATAGTTCCTCCTAGAGATCTATAGTTCCTCCTAGAGATCTATAGTTCCTCCTAGAGATCTATAGTTCCTCCTAGAGATCTATAGTTCCTCCTAGAGGTCTATAGTTCCTCCTAGAGATCTATAGTTCCTCACAGAGATCTATAGTTCCTCACAGAGATCTGTAGTTCCTCACAGAGATCTGTTGTTCCTCCTAGAGATCTATAGTTCCTCCTAGAGATCTATAGTTCCTCCTAGAGATCTATAGTTCCTCACAGAGATCTATAGTTCCTCCTAGAGATCTATAGTTCCTCCTAGAGATCTATAGTTCCTCCTAGAGATCTATAGTTCCTCCTAGAGATCTATAGTTCCTCCTAGAGATCTATAGTTCCTCACAGAGATCTATAGTTCCTCCTAGAGATCTATAGTTCCTCACAGAGATCTATAGTTCCTCCTAGAGATCTATAGTTCCTCCTAGAGATCTATAGTTCCTCCTAGAGATCTATAGTTCCTCCTAGAGGTCTATAGTTCCTCACAGAGATCTATAGTTCCTCCTAGAGATCTATAGTTCCTCCTAGAGATCTATAGTTCTTCCTAGAGATCTATAGTTCCTCCTAGAGATCTATAGTTCCTCCTAGAGATCTATAGTTCCTCCTAGAGATCTATAGTTCCTCCTAGAGATCTATAGTTCCTCACAGAGATCTATAGTTCCTCACAGAGATCTATAGTTCCTCCTAGAGATCTATAGTTCCTCCTAGAGATCTATAGTTCCTCCCAGAGATCTATAGTTCCTCCCAGAGATCTGTAGTTCCTCACAGAGATCTATAGTTCCTCACAGAGATCTATAGTTCCTCACAGAGATCTATAGTTCCTCACAGAGATCTATAGTTCCTCCTAGAGATCTATAGTTCCTCACAAAGATCTATAGTTCCTCACAGAGATCTATAGTTCCTCACAGAGGTCTATAGTTCCTCACAGAGATCTATAGTTCCTCCTAGAGATCTATAGTTCCTCCTAGAGTTCCTCCTAGAGATCTATAGTTCCTCCTAGAGATCTATAGTTCCTCCTAGAGATCTATAGTTCCTCACAGAGATCTATAGTTCCTCACAGAGATCTATAGTTCCTCACAGAGATCTATAGTTCCTCATAGAGGTCTATAGTTCCTCATATATAAATATGCTTAATCAGATGATTGACATGTGGATAATAAGCTTTATTATAACGTTATCTTGGGGTTCCGTTCCTTCACTGCCCATCATAGAAGATCACAGGGTGGTATTGAGAGGGGGATGACTGTGGAAATGAGTCTTAATCTGATGTTTGGATAGTAACATAGAAATATGCTGAATCAGATGATTGAAATGTGGATAATAAGCGGGATGATATTTTAGAAAGCAGCGGAAGATCTATAGTTCCTGGGAGGCTTTATTTTGCCGTGGTCTCTGGGAGGTTAGAGAACAGTTGAGGATCCCATGGTCATTGTCTGGGAAACTAAAGTTTATTTTTGGTTCTGCTGGGAGGATGTTTGGAGAGATGCTTCGTTGCTATGGAGAGTCCCTGAAAAAGCAAATGGAATGGTTGTCGTGACTACCTGAGAATTTCTTACGTTTTATATGGATTCTGTGAATATATGAACATATGATGAATTGTATGTGTGTATAATGATTACTAGAGATTTGATGAAGTAATACTGGGAATATAATTAGATACAATTTAAACAACCCATATGTAGACGAACATAGGCTTTGAGTTGGTATCTTTAATGGATCATTTGATAAAGATGAGGTTTAAGCATTATTAAACACTCTACAAAGTCTGGCCAGTTGTCTCAGAAACTGATGGGAGTGTGTCCACTTTAGGGTAAGTTACCCTAACGATGTAACTATAAAACGCTTATTGGATTTTCTCCGTCCGGGTACTACATTTCAAATACATGTAAATCTACATTTGAAATGGGGGGGGGGGTTCTTCCTGGTATGAGAGGAGTTGGGGGGGAGTTTAGTTAGTTAATTAACAAAGCTAACATTAGCTAGTTCATTATCACAAAAGTGAGAACTGCTCTAGACTCAAACTTACGTTAATGAGTGTAAAGCCATATTGTCTTTATGGAAACGATATACAATATATGGGAAAGAATATAGTTGAGGAAATAATCCAAACCTAGTTGTGCCTAGTTAGGACATAACGTTAGCTAGCTAGCTAACGGTACTGTACTGTAGCTCATACAACGCCGACGGTCAAACCCGGCTTTCTAATATTTACGTTCATTAACTATAGTAACGTTATGGAAGATATTCACAGAAAACCATCATTGTCTTCGTTATTCATTATTAGTATGTTATATTATTATAATAAATTATTTCGAGACATATTCAGAGCCAAACATTAACCCAACGTAACCTTTTTAACTGTTGTCGCATCCAAACTTGTCACTATCGTTTTCAGTTGTAATTGCGAAGTTCCCGGAAGAAGTCCAGCAACAACGGAGGTTCCTCGATGAACCCACCTTCTAACAAGTTCTTTGAAGAACCTTTTGGGGCTGTTTTTCATTGACCAAGAACCCTACGGTTCTTAGGTGGATCTGAGAACAACTCCAGAGACCACGGCAAAATCAAGCCTCCCAGGAATTATAGACCTTCCGCTGCTTTCTAAAATATCATCCCCCTCTCAATACCACCCCGTGATCTTCTATGATGGGCAGTGAAGGAACGGAACCCCAAGATAACGTTATAATAAAGCTTATTATCCACATGCCAATCATCTGATTAAGCATATTTATATATGAGGAACTATAGATCTCTGTGAGGAACTATAGATCTCTGTGAGGAACTATAGATCTCTGTGAGGAACTATAGATCTCTGTGAGGAACTATAGATCTCTAGGAGGAACTATAGATCTCTAGGAGGAACTATAGACCTCTAGGAGGAACTATAGATCTCTAGGAGGAACTATAGATCTCTAGGAGGAACTATAGATCTCTAGGAGGAACTATAGATCTCTAGGAGGAACTATAGACCTCTAGGAGGAACTATAGATCTCTAGGAGGAACTATAGATCTCTAGGAGGAACTATAGATCTCTAGGAGGAACTATAGATCTCTAGGAGGAACTATAGACCTCTAGGAGGAACTATAGATCTCTAGGAGGAACTATAGATCTCTAGGAGGAACTATAGATCTCTAGGAGGAACTATAGATCTCTGTTACTATCCAAACATCAGATTATGACTCAATCACACAACTCTCATACCACAGTCACACAACTCTCATACCACAGTCACACAACTCTCATATCACAGTCACACAACTCTCATATCAGAAAATATGAAATGGGGTCCAGGTTTAAAATAATTACATGTTTAAAACAATTACAGGTGCACCTTACTATCTTGTACTATATCATAAATGGTCTTAACTAGTAAACACAGATTCTAGTTGTCATCTAGTTCACACAGATTCTAGTTGTCATCTCGTTCACACAGATTCTAGTTGTCATCTCGTTCACACAGATTCTAGTTGTCATCTCGTTCACACAGATTCTAGTTGTCATCTCGTTCACACAGATTCTAGTTGTCATCTCGTTCACACAGATTCTAGTTGTCATCTCGTTCACACAGATTCTAGTTGTCATCTCGTTCACACAGATTCTAGTTATCATCTTGTTCACACAGATTCTAGATATTTAACGCTAAATGACCGAACCCAGGGCATACCTGGCAGCACGTTTAAAATCATTGGAATTCACCACTTCTGAGAGTCACACAGACACTTTTCAGAATGAGGTCCTTCTTCCAATAGAGTTTAACCAGGTACCGTGTTTCACACAGAACCCACAGTCACCCTGGCCCCTCACCCCTACAGACCAATCCCCACTGTGATCAATTCAGTGTCAGGACAGCTCTAGGTCGCCCGCAACCGACCAATGATAGGTGTCTGAGTCGACTGACTCTCAGATCATCCTCCACTGACTCGGCCCTGTTTACGCCTCCAAGGTGCCCCCTCACACAGGAATACACACTCAGAGCCTACTGACTGGGCCCTGTTTACACCTCCACACAGGAATACACACTCAGAGCCTCCTGACTGGGCCCTGTTTACACCTCCACACAGGAATACACACTCAGAGCCTACTGACTGGGCCCTGTTTACACTTCCACACAGGAATACACACTCAGAGCCTACTGACTGGGCCCTGTTTACACCTCCACACAGGAATACACACTCAGAGCCTACTGACTGGGCCCTGTTTACACCTCCACACAGGAATACACACTCAGAGCCTCCTGACTGGGCCCTGTTTACACCTCCACACAGGAATACACACTCAGAGCCTCCTGACTGGGCCCTGTTTACACCTCTACACAGGAATACACACTCAGAGCCTACTGACTGGGCCCTGTTTACACCTCCACACAGGAATACACACTCAGAGCCTCCTGACTGGGCCCTGTTTACACCTCCACACAGGAATACACACTCAGAGCCTCCTGACTGGGCCCTGTTTACACCTCCACACAGGAATACACACTCAGAGCCTCCTGACTGGGCCCTGTTTACACCTCTACACAGGAATACACACTCAGAGCCTACGAGGATTTTCTAAAAACTCCACTTTACGTGTTTCGCTCACCTCTTTATTTTTTTTAAACTACGTTCGAGATGTGGTATCCACTCGGCTCGCTGCCTCTCAGATCAAAGGTGGGTCCATCTGCTCCGTTCCTGAAGTGTGGTCTCCCTGAGATCCCAAGTTAGAGGGGTCCCTGGTGCACCATTTACCCAGGTCATCAGGAGCGGTCACCAAGTGAAGATTCACATCCCCATCGCCAAATGTGGTGTTAATTTCTTTAATATCAAATGAGGAGACAAACTTATCACACAAGTCAGAGTTACTCTAAAACTAAATCTTTATTCACTTATAAGGCAGCAGGTCAATACAACACACACATACAAAGTGAATCGATTGAGTGTTCTACGATAATGATGGCTGGTAGACGAATCACCCCCAGATGATTCATTGAGAGATGAATCACCCCCAGATGATTCATTGAGAGATGAATCACCCCCAGATGATTCATTGAGAGATGAATCACCCCCAGATGATTCGTTGAGAGCCATGAGACAAAAGTACAAAGGTCTTTTAAAGCCAAGACACACCCCTTTCAACCTACATGACCAACAACAGATGTATAGAACGGGTCACAAGGTTAAGATTTGTATGAAAGATACTTATAATTCTCAGCAGACAGTATCTGCTGTAAAAACAGTACTCTGTGTAGAGACCAGGGTCTGGCCCTGGGGTCATCTCTCCCTGGTACCATATAGAACAGAAACATTAACTCATGTTCTGGAATGCAGTCTCTTTAGGTTTTATCACCCAAAAGACATTGTAAATCTCCTGTCAGTGTTTTCTCCCAGAGGCCCATCCTCAGTAGAACACACAGACACAATAGTTCTAAGAACCCTCTATTCTGTTGCATAAAACAACCATTTGATGCAATAAAAGTATTATAACATAATCTTGTAGTTTTGCTCTCAGTGTCCACTGAAAGTTGACTAGTAACAACAACTGGGACCTAAAAGACACCCACCATGAGACCCACTAAATCTGCCCAAGAAGAGGCAAACAAAAGAAAAACCCACACCAAACTTAAAGACAGGAAGTAAACCAAAAAGGTGGAGCAACTAAAGGTGTTGACTCTCCACATGTATCAAGACAACTGGAGCACTGGGCCAGACACTCTTAAATAGAACCTGGACCAGCTCAGGTGAAACACCTTCCCACTAACGAGATGGACAAGCCAGCACAGGTGTAACACATACTGACTAACCAGGCGACACCAATATGTACCCAAGACACATTTCAGTTGAATGCATTCAGTTGTACAATCAATCAATTCAGATCAAATTTATTTATATAGCCCTTCTTACATCAGCTGATATCTCAAAGTACTGTACAGAAACCCAGCCTAAAACCCCAAACAACAAACAATGCAGGTGTAGAAGCACGGTGCCGAGGAAAAACTCCCTAGGAAAAACTCCCTAGAAAGGCCAAAACCTAGGAAGAAACCTAGAGAGGAACCAGGCTATGAGGGGTGGCCAGTCCTCTTCTGGCTGTGCAGGGTGGATATTATAACAGAACATGGCCAAGATGTTTAAATGTTCATAGATGACCAGCAGGGTCAAATAATAATAATCACAGTGGTTGTCGAGGGTGCAACAAGTACCTCAGGAGTAAATGTCAGTTGGCTTTTCATAGCCAATCATTCAGAGTATCTCTACAACTTCCATTTCACGTAATCATCTACAAAGCTTCACCTTCTACAATATAAACATGGTGTCTACTGGCTGTCAACAATTAAAAACAAGAAAAAACACGTATTTCTAAATAATAATATACAATAGGATTCTTTTTTTTCTCCTTTTTCTTTCTATAGAATCCTAAATCCCACTAGCTTCTAGAACACTCCTCTTCCTAAAACTCACTAGCTTCTAGAACTCTCCTCTTTCTAAATCCCACTAGCTTCTAGAACACTCGTCTTCCTAAAACTCACTAGATTCTAGAACACTCGTCTTCCTAAAACTCACTAGATTCTAGAACACTCCTCTTCCTAAAACTCACTAGATTCTAGAACTCTCGTCTTCCTAAAACTCACTAGCTTCTAGAACTCTCGTCTCCTTGGAACGAGCCCAAACAAAACTCATCTCCAATACGGAAAAACGTGCAGCCAAAATAAATTCTGATCCATGGCAACGCACTGCCTAAACACAAAACACAAATCTTATATCCATTTGGGGGGAAATCAGGTTGAACCTGCTCCTGAAACTAACACAACAAAACAAAAAACACATGGAAATGGAGATATCTTTTACCTCACTGGTTAGAGGACAACCTGCAGAAGACAGTCAGCTACATTTTGGAGTGATGCATTTAAATGTAGGGGTCACTAAACAAAGGAACACAACACTTATTTGTCATCACTCATCGATATCATGTTGAAATCAATTGTGTGAGAGGAAGGAGATGAGGTTGCACGTCCTGTTAAACTAACAGCTCAAAAACCACACGGAATCTGGGAATAATGTGTACATCCCTGGTTAGAGGACAATTTGTAGAAAACAGCTATCTACATTTTGATTCAAGTGGGTCACCAATACTGTAAATGTAACACAGCTCTTTTTTTGTTAGTCACTTTTTGTTAAATCTCATAAATAGTAATCCTCCAATTCAGAGCCTGGATTTTCCCCCTGAGGCTAATATCCATATCATGTTGAAATCAATAGAACAGGGGGCAAACGTTTAGGGTTCTACATTGTGACATCATTAAAATATATTGATATCATTTAACAACTCCTTCATGTATTTTCTGATATTTACTTTTATCAGATTATCTCTGGTCACAGCTATAAGGCTGTGTGTGTTCTCTTGTGTACTGTCAGCTCTCCAGATCGACCAAAACTCTTCCCACAATGATTACAGCTAAAAGATTTCTCTCCTGTGTGTATTCTCTGGTGCACTGTCAGCTCTCCAGATCGACCAAAACTCTTCCCACACTGATCACAGCTAAAAGATTTCTCTCCTGTGTGTGTTCTCTGGTGTAAAGTCAGAGAGCCAGACTTACTAAAACTCTTCCCACATTGATTACAGCTATAAGGTTTCTCTCCTGTGTGTATTCTCTGGTGCACTGTCAGCTCTCCAGATCGACCATAACTCTTCCCACACTGATCACAGCTAAAAGATTTCTCTCCTGTGTGTGTTCTCTGGTGTAAAGTCAGAGAGCCAGACTTACTAAAACTCTTCCCACATTGATTACAGCTATAAGGTTTCTCTCCTGTGTGTATTCTCTGGTGCACTGTCAGCTCTCCAGATCGACCATAACTCTTCCCACACTGATCACAGCTAAAAGATTTCTCTCCTGTGTGTGTTCTCTGGTGTAAAGTCAGAGAGCCAGACTTACTAAAACTCTTCCCACATTGATCACAGCTATAAGGTTTCTCTCCTGTGTGTATTCTCTGGTGCACTGTCAGCTCTCCAGATCGACCATAACTCTTCCCACATTGATCACAGCTATAAGGTTTCTCTCCTGTGTGTATTCTCTGGTGTAGAGTCAGCGTGCTAGATGCAGCAAAACTCTTCCCACATTGACCACAGCTATAAGGTTTCTCTCCTGTGTGTGTTCTCTGGTGTAAAGTCAGAGAGCCAGACATACTAAAACCCTTCCCACATTGATCACAGCTATAAGATTTCTCTCCTGTGTGTGTTCTCTGGTGTGATATCAGGCTGGTTGACTGAGTAAACCTCTTCCCACATTGATCACAGATATAAGATTTCTCTCCTGTGTGTGTTCTCTGGTGTAATGTCAGCTGGCCAGATTGAACAAAACTCTTCCCACATTGACCACAGCTATAAGATGTCTCTCCTGTGTGGATTCTCTGATGAATTTTAATGCCTGATGAGGTGAATCTCTTCCCACAGTCAGAGCAGCAGTGAGTTCTCTTCCCTGTGGATCTCTGCAGGTGTTTATTGAGGTGTTCTAATGTGGAGAGACTCTTCTCTGCCTCATCAGCATCATGAGGTTGTTGAGGCTCCCCAGAGGATCCACGATAGTCCCATATCTCTCCTGTGTGAACAACAAAGTCAGACAGATGATTAAAGGCCCACAACAGCGGTAATCCACTGTAAAAGGTGATGCCAACAGCGTAGCCATGATGTTATACAACAATTGACGTCTGTAATGAATGTTAAAATGATTTAACAATTGTCTTAAAATGAGCAAGAACAGTCATATTTTGTCTTGTTTTCACATTAGTAGTAACATCTAAGATTGTAGGCTAGAAATAAGTTATTCATGTTGTTGAACCTCTAAGCAGTGTGCCAGACGACTTTTGGTCTCCAATATAGGCCCCTTTCTGTGTTTGCTAAAATTGCTGCATGAGGGCGATGCACACACAAAAATGTAATTTGGTTGTAGAAACTCCTCCCTGCTAATGAGGAAACCGATAGTTATGGATGTAGTGTATCTGCTAATGAGGAAACCGATAGTTATGGATGTAGTTTATATCTGCCTGGAGCAAAAATGGTGAGCAAAGATTTTAGTTTTTCACAATGTATTCTGAATGTGAATGGGGGAAAACTCAGGGAAGTAACTTCCATTTCCAGGTTGCTTATGAGTGCATTTCACACTACTTTGGATTATAATTGTAAAGCTCGTTTGAATGTCCTGCTTAATATAATGTTTGCTACAGTATTAAGAACCGAGTTAATGACAGTATCCATTTGGGTGTTGTCAATAAAGTTATGATTTTTTAAATGTATTTTTTATTACATTTTGTTTTTCACCTTTATTTAAGCAGGTAGGCCAGTTGAGAACAAGTTCTCATTTACAACTGCGACCTGGCCAAGATAAAGCAAAGCAGTGCGACACAAACAACACAGAGTTACACATGGAATAAACAAACGTACAGTCAATAACACAATAGAAAAATCTATATACAGTGTGTGCAAATGGAGTACGGAGGTAAGGCAATAAATAGGCCATAGTAGCGAAGTAATTACAATTTAACAAATGAACACTGGAGTGATAGATGTGCAGATGATGATGTGCAAGTAGAAATACTGGTGTGCAAAAGAGCAAAAAAGTAAATAAAAACATGGGGATGAGGTAGGCAGTTGGATGGGCTATTTACAGATGGGCTATGTACAGCTGCAGCGATCGGTAAGCTGCTCAGATAGCTGATGCTTAAAGTTAGTGAGGAAGATATATGTCTCCAACTTCAGCGATTTTTGCAATTCGTTCAAGTCATTGGCAGCAGAGAACTGGAAAGAAATGTGTCCAAAGTAGGTGTTGGCTTTGGTGATGACCAGTGAGATATACCTGTCTGAGTGCGTGCTATGGGTGGGTGTTGCTATGGTGACCTGTGAGCTGAGTGAAGGCGGCCTAGCAAAGACTTATAGATGACCTGGAGCCAGTGGGTTTGGCGACGAATATGTAGAGAAGGCCAGCCAACGAGAGCATACAGGTCGCAGTGGTGGGTGGTATATGGGGATTTGGTGACAAAACGGATGGCACTGTGATAGACTGCCTCCAGTTTGCTGAGTAGAGTGTTGGTGGCTATTTTGAAAATGACATCGCCGAAGTCAAGGATCGGCAGGAAAGTCAGTTTAACGAGGGTATGTTTGGCAGCGTGAGTGAAGGAGGCTTTGTTGCGAAATATGAAGCTGATTCTAGATTTCATTTTGGATTGGAAATGCTTAACTTCATCGGGGTAGGGGGCAGTATTTTCACGTCCGGATGAAAAGCGTGCCCAGAGTAAACTGCCTGCTACTCAGGCCCAAAAGCTAGAATATGCATATAATTAGTAGATTTGGATAGAAAACACTGAAGTGTCTAAAACGGTTTGAATAATGTCTGTGAGTATAACAGAACTCATATGGCAGGCAAACCTTAGAAAAATCCAACCAGGAAGTGTGGAAATCTGAGGTTTGTAGTTTTTCAAGTGATTGCCTATCTAACACACAATATACATCCAATATACAGTGTCTTTGGGGTCATTTTGCACTTCCTAAGGCTTCCACTAGATGTCAACAGTCTTTAGAATGTTGTTTCAGGCTTCTACTGTGAATGGGGAGAGAATAAGAGCTGATTGAGTCAGGTGTCTTATTTTAGTTACGTGCGCAGCCATGAGCACAAGCTCAGTTCTCTTTCCTTTATGGAGACAAAGGAATTATCCGGTTGGAATATTTTTGAAGATTTATGATAAAAACATCGTTTGACGTGTTTCTACAAACTGTAATATAACTTTTTTGACTTTTCGTCTGGACTTTAGTGCGCGCGCCTTCTGCATTTGGAATAGTGAACCTAACGCGCGAACAAAATGGAGGTATTTGGACATAAACATGAACTTTATCGAACAAAACGTACATGTATTGTGGAACTGGGATTCCTGGGAGTGCATTCCGATGAAAATCATCAAAGGTAAGTGAATATTTATAATGGTATTTGTGACTTCTGTTGACTCCACAACATGGCGGGTATCTGTATGGCTTGTTTTGGTGTCTGAGCGCTGTACTCAGATTATTGCAAAGTTTGCTTTCGCCGTAAAGCTTTTTTGAAATCTGACACAGCGGTTGCATTAAGGAGAAGTATATCTTTAATTCTATGCATAACAGTTGTATATTTTATCAACGTTTATGATGAGTATTTCTGTAAATTGATATGCTCATTCACCAGAGGTTTTGGAGGCAAAACATTTCTGAACATTACATGCCAATGTAAAATGGGGTTTTTGGATATAAATATGAACTTTATCGAGCAAAACATACATATATTGTGTAACATGAAGTCCTATGAGTGCCATCTGATGAAGATCATCAAAGGTTAGTGATTAATTTTAGCTGTATTTCTGGTTTTTGTGACGCCTCTCCTTGCTTGGAAAATGGCTGTGTGGTTTTTCTTGTCTAGGTGGTGTCCTAACATAATCTAATGCTATGCTTTATCTGACACTGTGGTTGGATTAATGAGAAGTGTATCTTTAAAATGGTGTATAATACTTGTATGTGTGAGAAATTTGAATTATGAGATTTTTGTTGTTTTGAATTTGGCGCCCTGCTATTTCAATGGCTGTTGGCGAGGTGGGACGGTAGCGTCCCACCTACCCCAGAGAGGTTTTAACATGCCGGTACATACTGCTGTAATAACATGCAAGCAAATTGTCAGCCAAAATATTGTGTAAGGTAACTTACTTGAAAAGAAATGTCTTTATTACATTGCTTAACATGTTCTTAACATTTGTCATAATTAGTTAAAGCAATGAATTTGTTTCGGCTCTCGTTGGACTTCGGCTGCATATTTTCCGCCATTTTATTCAAATCTGAAAATGTTGTGAAGCTACGTCCATTTCATGAAGAATTGCATTATGGGCCCTAAAGTACTGCGTGTATACGTCGTATTTTGGCGAATTTAGTACGACATCCGGGAACTTTTGGCATACTAACTACATCATAACCGCCATCGATAAGAGACATTACTGTGCAGCCGTATTCATCGACCTGGCCAAGGCTTTCGACTCTGTCACTCACCACATTCTTATTGGAAAAATCGACAGCCTTGGTTTCTCAAATGATGGCCTCGCCTGGTTTACCAACTACTTCTCTGATAGAGTTCAGTGTGTCAAATCGGAGGGCCTGTTGTACGGGCCTCTGGCAGTCTATGGGGGTGCCACAGGGTTCAATTCTCGGGCCGACTCTCTTCTCTGTATACATCAATGATGTCGCTCTTGCTGCTGGTGAGTCTCTGATCCACCTCTACGCAGATGACACCATTCTGTATACTTCTGGCCCCTCTTTGGACACTGTGTTAACCTCTATGGGCTAGGTGGGACGCTTGCCACACTGTCCGATTTCAAAAAGGCTTTACAACGAAAGCAAAACATTAGATTATGTCAGCAGAGTACCAAGCCAGAAATAACCAGACACCCATTTTTCAAGCCAGCATATAATGTCACCAAAACCCAGAAGACAGCTAAATGCAGCACTCACCTTTGATGATCTTCATCAGATGACAACCCTAGGACATTATGTTATACAATACATGCATGTTTTGTTCAATTAAGTTCATATTTATATCAAAAAACAGCTTTTTACATTAGCATGTGACGTTCAGAACTAGCATACCCCCCGCAAACTTCCGGGGAATTTGCTAACAATTTACTAAATTACTCACGATAAATGTTCACAAAAAGCATAACAATTATTTTAAGAATTATAGATACATAACTCCTCTATTCACTCGATATGTCCGATTTTAAAATAGCTTTTTGGTGAAAGCACATTTTGCAATATTCTAAGTACATAGCCCAGGCATCACGTGCTAGCTATTTAGACACCCGGCAAGTTTAGCACTCACCAATATCAGATTTACTATTATAAAAGTTTGTTTACCTTTTGTTGTCTTCGTCAGAATGCACTCCCAGGACTGCTACTTCAATAACAAATGTTGGTTTGGTCCAAAATAATCCATCGTTATATCCGAATAGCGGCGTTTTGTTCGTGCGTCCCAGACACTATCCGAATGGTAAAGAAGGGTCGCACGCATGGCGCAATTCGTGACAAAAAAAATCTAAATATTCCATTACCGTACTTCGAAGCATGTCAACCGCTGTTTAAAATCCATTTTTATGCCATTTTTCTCGTAAAAAAGCGATAATATTCCGACCGGGAATGTCCATTTAGCTAAACAGAGGAATGAAAACAAACCTTTCGGTCGACGCGGGCACGAGCCTGAGTCTCACAGTACTGTAACCAGCCACTACCCAAACGCGCTACTTTGTTTCAGCCAGAGCCTGCAAAGCCACGATTCCGCTTTTTGCCGCCTTCTGAGAACCTATGGCAGCCGTAGGAAGTGTCACGGGACAGCTAAGATCCTCACTCTTCAATAAACAGAGACAAGAACAACAACACCTTGTCAGACAGGCCAGTTCCTGCATGAAATCTTCTCAGGTTTTTTCCTGCCATATGAGTTCTGTTATACTCACAGACACCATTCAAACAGTTTTAGAAACTTTAGGGTGTTTTCTATCCAAAGCCAATAATTATATGCATATTCTAGTTACTGGGCAGGATTAGTAACCAGATTAAATCGGGTACGTTTTTTATCCAGCCGTGAAAATACTGCCCCCTAGCCATAACAGGTTAATACACGTGGGTGGTGTTTATATATGGAAAAATACACATTCGAAATTTTCAACCAATCGATTGGTAGAAACAAAATTAGACTCTTGGTTGGCCAAGATTTATTTTAGTTGGGGACAGCACTAGAAGATGATTTTGGGGCTCCCGAGTGGTGCATTTCAGTGCTTGAGGGTTCACTACAGACCCTGGTTCGAATCCTGGCTGTATCCCAACCGGCCGTGATTGGGAGTCCCATAGGGAGACGCACAATTGGCCAAGCGTCGTCCGTCATTGTAAAAAATAATTTGTTCTTAACTGACTTGTCTAGTTAAATAAAGGTTACATTTGAAAAATATAATAAAACATAGAGCATTCAGAAAGTTCAGACCCCTTCACCTTTTCCACATTTTGTTAAATTACAGCTTTATTCAAATGTTTAATGCCCATCCAAGAGACTGTCGACCAATCATGTTCACATTGTCATGCTGTGACACGAAGTTCCTAAAATACATGTTATAAACTAAGCTAATTGTCCCAAAATCCCTTTTAAAAAGTCAGGGTACGAGTGAGAAACCGTCAAGGCACCAACTTTGAGAAGGTTCTAAAACAAAGGTTTCAAACCAATTCATGAATGTTATTGAAACATATAAATGTTATTGAATCTAGGTATGTTTCACCCTTAATGTAATTGAATCTATGTATACAGTTGAAGTCGGAAGTTTACATACACATTAGCCAAATACATTTAAACTCAGTTTCTCACAATTCCTAACATTTAATCCGAGTGGAAATTCTTCCCTGTCTTAGGTCAAGTAGGATCACCACTTTATTTTAAGAATGTGAAATGTCAGAATAATAGTAGAGAGAATGATTTATTTTAGCTTTTATTTCGTTCATCACATTCCCAGTGGGTCAGAAGTTTACATACACTCAATTAGCATTTGGTTGTATTGCCTTTAAATTGTTTAACTTGGGTCAAACGTTTTGGGTAGCCTCCCACAAGCATCCCACAATAAGTTGGGTGAATTTTGGCCCATTCCTCCTGACAGAGTTGGTGTAACTGAGTCAGGTTTGTAGGTCTCTTTGCTCGTACACGCTTTTTCAGATCTGCCCACAAATGTTCTATAGGATTGAGGTCAGGGCTTTGTGATGGCCATTCCAATACATTGTTGTCCTTCAGCCATTTTGCCACAACTTTGGAAGTATGCTTGGGGTCATTGTCCATATGGAAGACTCACTTGCAACCAAGCTTTAACTTCCTGACGGATGTCTTGAGATATTGCTTCAATATATCGACATACTTTTCCTTCCTCATGATGCCATCTATTTTGTGAACTGCACTAGTCCCTATTGCAGCAAAGCATCCCCACAATATGATGCTGCCACCCCTGTGCTTCACAGTTGGGATGGTGTTCTTCGGCTTGCAAGCCTCCCCCTTTTCCCTCCAAACATAACGATGGTCATTATGGCCAAACAGTTCTATTTTTGTATAATCAGACCAGATGACATTTTTTCAAAATGTACGATCTTTGTCCCCATGTGCAGTTGCAAACCGTAGTCTGGCTTTTTTTTTATGGCAGTTTTGGAGCAGTGGCTTCTTCCTTGGTGAGCGGCCTTTCAGATATAGGACTTGTTTTACTTTGGATATAGATACTTTTGTACCTGTTTCCTCCAGCATCTTCACAAGGTCCTTTGCTGTTGTTCTGGGATTGATTTGCTCTTTTCGCACCAAAGAACGTTAATCTCTAGGAGACAGAACGCGTCTCCTTCCTGAGCGGTATGACAGCCGTGTGGTCCCATGGTGTTTATACTTGCGTACTATTGTTTGTACAGATGAACGTGGTACCTTCAGGCGTTTGGAAATTGCTCCCAAGGATGAACCAGACTGAGGTTTTGGCTGATTTCTTTTGATATTCCCATGATGTCAAGCAAAGAGGCACCGAGTTTGAAGGTATGCCTTGAAACACATCCACAGGTACACCTCCAATTGACTCAAATGATGTCAATTAGCCTATCAGAAGCTTCTAAAGCCATGGCATAATTCTCTGGAATTCTCCAAGCTGTTTAAAGGCACAGTCAACTTAGTGTATGTAAACTTCAAACCCACTGGAATTGTGATACAGTGAATTATAAGTGAAATAATCTGTCTGTAAACAACTGTTGAAAAAATTACTTGTGTCATGCACAAAGTAGATGTCCTAACCGACTTGCCAAAATTACAGTTAGTTAACAAGAAATGTGTGGAGTGGTTGAAAAACGAGTTTTAATGACACCAACATAAGTGTATGTAAACTTCCAATTTGACAACAATTTGACCCCCACAGCAAATCTTAACTGCCAATTATAGAATATACTATATAGCCTTGAAATCAGGTTAAAACTATAATTTTGACCTCATGGGTGGCCAGTCCTTGTATTTATAGTGTAGTCAATTCAGGGGGTAGCCCTGAGCTGGACTCAAACCTGGGTCCAGCAACTGTCAAGCCAACACCTTATAACTGTTACGCCAAGATGTCTGAACTTCTTGAAGAGGTCGCTAGGTTTTGGATTAAGGTTGATACAATAGCTTTCTCTATGAATTTGAGAGTGGTTACACTCCTCCTTCCCCCATCCCTCAGCTGTTTACCAAACCAAGTCTCTGGGCAGCCATTTTGTTACTGTTTAAAACCTAGGTTGCCCCTTTAAACAAGCCACACAACAATCAATCAACCAATATGCAGTTGAAACAATAACAAAGTTGTAATTCCATCACTGTCTTGGTAATAAGATGATGATGGGGCTGGAGAAATGTAACTAATTTCAAATTCATAGACAGACCTATGGATGCAAGGACAAACCATCCATGATGTCAACATTATAGTTTTAACTATGTTGAGGCTATACAGTGTTGGTTTACATTTCTAAACATTGGAGTAAAAAAAAACGTATTAGGGGTTCTGATGGGGTACAACAGTTGAACTAAGCTCATGAGGCATGTGTTATATTCTTCAAGAATCAATGGTTATAAATAAATAATTATAAAGTCTAAATATGGATGTAGCTATTGCATATTTCCCCTTTAACACCACACATCAGTTCAACAACTGCAGAGTTTGTGCCTCTGTTTTTAAGACAGTACTTACTAGTGTTAATCAGGGAACGGTTTCTCAAAACCATCTTATTGCTAAGTTCACCGTTAGAACCATTGGACGCCTTAAGATGCGTTTGGGAAACCGGGCCCAGATATCCAGTTTCCTCCTCTTCTTCTTCCTCCTCCTTTTTCGATGTGACAGTGATCTCCTCCTCCTCCTCTTTCACTCCAAAAACGACATCCTCCTCTTTCTCATCCTCCTCTTCTTTTACTGTAACATCCTCCTCGTCTTTCACTCTGAACGCGTCTTCTTCTTCTTTCACTGTAACAGCCTCACCCTCTACTTCTTGTTTTTGTATTGTAACAGCCTCCTCTTCCTCCTCCTCTTTCACAAGAGTTTCTTTCTCCGTCCAGCAGACCTCCTCTTCTTTAACAGGAGGAGAGTAGCTTAGTAAACTCATGGTCGGAGATGTTAGCTAGTTAGCATTAGCGACTAGCTTAGTTCTAAGATAACTTAGCAAACCAGCTAGCTGACAAACAACGTAAATATAGAATTAAATGGGCCAACACGTACATACGACATAAGTGTGTTTAATACACAGCGACTAATATACACCAAACCAGTGTAAAGAGCGTGAATGTTGTAGCTATGTTTGCTAGAAAGCTACCGAGGTGTCTGACTAGCTGTTGTTGTTGAAGGAGCGTCCCGTCCACTAGATTCTACGTCACACTGGCAGCATCGCCTGAACCTAAAAGACGCACATCGCCATCTGCTGACTGGACTGGGCAACGCAGTTGAGGAACCAAACGTTTATTTTTCATTTATTTCAGGAAAGTTTAATATTATATTAAGTCGTTCAAAGAGAAGCATGTGTTGATTGATTCGTGTTTAATGAGTGAGAATATAAAACAAACTTTACACCCACTACATATTTTCATTGAACCATACTTCTGGCATGGATCATTTTGACCCGAGGCATATCTTTTATCATAGCCAAAATGTGGTTTATTCAATTCTTCCAATTTTTCATGACTTTGTCAATCAACTGGTTGTTAATAAATCTAAATCATGGTTTAGTGTTTCTGTATCAATATGGACTTTTAACAAATTCAAATCCTTTGGAGTCATTTTGACCCCAGACAAAAGCACCTTTGATAAATAGGATGTTAATTTCAAATAAAAATCACATTTTATTGGTCACATACACTTGGTAAGCAGATATTATTGCGGGTGTATTGAAATGCTTGTGTTTCTAACTCCAACAGTGCAGTAATATCTAACAAGTAATATTTAACAATTTCACAACATATACCCAATACACACATATCTAAGTATTTGAATCTAAGTTTCTCTGTAGACATGATCCATCCCACCAGAGGGTGGAGGGGCACCTGTATCAGTGTTTTTGACCAGATAGACAACTGCAGACACACAGTATAGTGCCTCCCATTTACTCTCCTAAGATTGGACTTTTCTATACCACGTATCACGTGACTGTGTACAAAACTGCCATTGGTAGAAAACTCTGCCAGTGGTAGACAACTCTGCCAGTGATATACAGTGCATTCGTAAAGTATTCAGACCCCTTCACTTTTCCACATTTTGTTACATTACAGCCTTATTATAAAATTTAATAATTTTTTCCCCTCATCAATCTACACACAATACCCCATAATGACATCACAATACCCCATAATGACATCACAATACCCCATAATGACAAACCAAAAACAGTTTTTTTTTTTAAACATTTTTTCAAATGTATTTTCTTGAGTATTCAGACCCTTTGCTATGAGACTCAGAATTGAGCTCAGATGCATCCTGTTTCCATTGATTATCCTTGAGATGTTTCTACAACTTGATTGGAGTCCACCTGCGGTAAATTCAATTGATTAGACATGATTTTGAAAGGCACACACCTGTCTATGTAAGGTCCCACAGTTTACAGTGCATGTCAGAGCAAAAACCAAGCCATGAGGTCAAAGGAATTGTCCATAGAGCTCTGAGACAGGAATGTGTCGAGAAACAGATCTGGGGAAAGGAGCCAAAAACTTTCTTCAGCATTGAAGGTCCCCAAGAACACAGTGGCCTCCATCATTCTTAAATGGAAGAAGTTTGGAACCACCAAGACTCTTCCTAGAGCTGGCTGCCTGGACAAACTGAGCAATCTGGGGAGAAGGGTCTTGGTCAAGGAGGTGAACAAGAACCCGATGTTCACTCTGACAGAGCTCCAGAGTTACTCTCTGGAGAAGGGAGAACCTTCCAGAACGACAACCATCTCTGCAGCACTCCAGCAATCAGGCCTTAATGTAGCAATGATTAAATTGTCAAAATGTATTTCAATGGACAATTCAGTGAACTGTTCTGTGAAAGGTGTTGGCTAGAGATGACATGCAGGAGCTCGCAGGGATTTGTAGTCTTGCATGTCGTCTACTTTGATGCCAATTAGCATTTTAGATTCCAAGAGTAAAGAGACACAAATATATTGATAAAGTATTTGTATTTATTATGGATCCCCATTAGTTCCTGCCAAGTTAGGTCAGGGAGCGTGCCAGCCTGCCTGAACCGCCCCTGAATTAACAGGTATAAATGATGGATTATGAACTAACAGGTATAAATGATGGGTTATGAATTAACAGGTATAAATGATGGGTTATGAATTAACAGGTATAAATGATGGGTTATGAATTAACAGGTATAAATGATGGGTTATGAACTAACAGGTATAAATGATGGGTTATGAATTAACAGGTATAAATGATGGGTTATGAATGAACAGGTATAAATGATGGGTTATGAATTAACAGGTATAAATGATGGGTTATGAATTAACAGGTATAAATGATGGGTTATGAATTAACAGGTATAAATGATGGGTTATGAATTAACACATCCCCTGCGAGCCCAGGCATTTCAATACATTCAGGATTTCTTACGGTCCATGTGCAATGTATATGGTTATCTCTGTCTCTCTCTCCATCTCTTCTTTAACAAGCAGCCATGTTGTTGTCATTCCACTAGGGACCTGTTTTCAGCATTTTAAGTCTCCAGTCAATAACCAGTGCACTGGGATTATCCCTCTACACCCTTTACACATGTACTGCACTGGGATTATCCCTCTACACCCTTTACACATGTACTGCACTGGGATTATCCCTCAACACCCTTTACACATGTACTGCACTGGGATTATCCCTCTACACCCTTTACACATGTACTGTACTGGGATTATCCCTCAACACCCTTTACACATGTACTGCACTGGAAATATCCCTCTACACCCTTTACACATGTACTGCACTGGAATTATCCCTCAACACCCTTTACACATGTACTGCACTGGAAATATCCCTCTACACCCTTTACACATGTACTGCACTGGAATTATCCCTCAATACCCTTTACACATGTACTGCACTGGAATTATCCCTCAATACCCTTTACACATGTACTGCACTGGAATTATCCTTCTACACATGTACTGCACTGGAATTATCCTTCTACACATGTACTGTACTGGAAATATCCCTCAACACCCTTTACACATGTACTGCACTGGGATTATCCCTCAACACCCTTTACACATGTACTGCACTGGGATTATACCTCTACACATGTACTGCACTGGAATTATCCCTCTACACCCTTTACACATGTACTGTACTGGAAATATCGCTCAACACCCTTTACACATGTACTGCACTGGGATTATCCCTCTACACCCTTTACACATGTACTGCACTGGGATTATCCCTCTACACCCTTTACACATGTACTGCACTGGAATTATCCTTCTACACATGTACTGCACTGGAATTATCCCTCAACACCCTTTACACATGTACTGCACTGGGATTATCCCTCTACACCCTCTACACATGTACTGTACTGGGATTATCCCTCTACACCCTTTACACATGTACTGCACTGGAATTATCCCTTTACACATGTACTGCACTGGAATTATCCCTTTACACATGTACTGTACTGGAATTATCCCTTTACAGTTAGAAGCACTTCCTTTAAGAGTGTGCTCCTAATCTCAGCTCGTTACCTGTATAAAAGACACCTGGGAGACAGAAATCTTTCTGATTGAGAGGGGGTCAAATACTTATTTCCCTCACTAAAATGCAAATCAATTTATAACATTTTTGACATGCATTTTTCTGGATTTTTTTGTTGTTGTTATTCTGTCTCTCACTGCTCAAATAAACCATTAAAATTATAGACTGATTATTTCTTTGTAAGTGGGCAAATGTACAAAATCAGCAGGGGATCAAATACTTTTTCCCCCCACTGTACATCTACATGATGTATTGTTACACCATGTAGGAGCAGTATAGACCTAGTCTGTTCATTATATACATCTACATGATGTATTGTTACACCAAAAAAAAGGGAAATTATATTATTTTATACTAATACAATTGCTCAGAGAAAGAGATTTAGTTTAACATGTAATTCTCAAAAGGCAGGGGTCTGAATTATTGCTACCCATGTTTTCAATACTCCAGCACTCTCCCCTTGGGAGGATAATGACACTGAAATGTTTTATGAGATTAGAGAACACATTGGGTGGGACCTTAGACCCTTCCTCCATACAGAATCTCTCCAGGTCCTTGATTTATTTAGTCTGTCTTATGGACTGCCCTGTTCAATTCAAACCACAGGTTTTCAATGGAGTTCAAGTCCGAAGACTGAGTTGGCCATAGAACATTTTAGATTTTGTGCCCAATTTACAGTTTCTTTGTTTTGCTGGAAGATCCACTTATGGCCAAGTTTCAGCCTCCTAGCAGAGAGGTAACCAGGTTTTGGGCTAAAATATCCTGGTAGTGGTTAAAGTTGATTTATTTTATACATTTTTGCTCATCTTTATCAAGGGTATTAATAACTAGGTGCTTATTTTGATATCTTGTTTTTTGACTGAGTCAAACAGGGACATTGATCTGATTAACACCAGTAAATACAGTGAGTACCATCTAATAAAACAGGGACATTGATCTGATTAACACCAGTAAATACAGTGGAGTAGATGTAGAGTTTGTTTTAAATTCTCATAAAAAACGGAATTAATCAAACAGCACTTGTTGCTTTTTGTACGTGTTGATATAATATTAATATTTAATGGAGAGAAAAAAACGTTTCCCTAAACTGCTTTATAATATTATAATTCAATGAAGAATAAAAATAGTTTTCCCTCCTCAACTGCGTTTCCTCCCTCCAGACAGCAGATGGCGATATGTGTCTTTCAGGCGATGTTTCTAGTGTGACGTATAATCTAGTGGACGGAACGCTTCTTCAACAACTGCAGCCACCTCGGTAGCTCGCTAGCCGACAAAGTCGGAACATTCAAGTTCTTTAGACAATTTCGTGGTTTATTTGTCACTTTGCTTTAAACATACTTATGTGGAAACAACTAGCTACCCCATTTAATTTAATATTTACGTTGTAAGTCAACTAGCTGGCTGGTTAAGTTAGCACTAGCCTAGCTAGCTAACATCCCCGACCATGAGTTCACTAAGCTACTCTCCTCCTGCTAAAGAGGAGGTCTGCTGGACGGAGAAAGAAGCTCTCGTGAAAGAGGAGGAGGAAGAGGAGGCTGTTACAATACAAAAACAAGTAGAGGGTGAGGCTGTTACCGTGAAAAAAGAAGAGAAAGACGTTACAGTGAAAGAAGAGGAAGACGCGTTCAGAGTGAAAGAGGAGGAGGATGTTACTGTGAAAGAAAAGGAGGAAGATGCAGTTTTTGGAGTGAAAGATGAAGAGGGGGAGATTACTGTCACATTAGAGGAGCACGAAGAAGAGAAGACTGGAGAACTGATTAACACTAGTAAATACTGTGAGTACTATCTAATAAAACAGGGACATTGATCTGGTTAACACCAGTAAATACAGTGAGTACTATCTAATAAAACAGGGACATTGATCTGATTAACACCAGTAAATACAGTGAGTACTATCTAATAAAACAGGGACATTGATCTGATTAACACCAGTAAATACAGTGAGTACTATCTAATAAAACAGGGACATTGATCTGATTAACACCAGTAAATACAGTGAGTACTATCTAATAAAACAGGGACATTGATCTGATTAACACCAGTAAATACAGTGAGTACTATCTAATAAAACAGGGACATTGATCTGATTAACACCAGTAAATACAGTGAGTACTATCTAATAAAACAGGGACATTGATCTGATTAACACCAGTAAATACAGTGAGTACTATCTAATAAAACAGGGACATTGATCTGATTAACACCAGTAAATACAGTGATTACTATCTAATAAAACAGGGACATTGATCTGATTAACACCAGTAAATACAGTGAGTACTATCTTATAAAACAGGGACACAAACTCTGCAGTTGTTGAACTAATGTGTGATTTTTAAAAGGGCATTCTACACTCAAATATGTTTTTGTACTGTATGAATTGTTCATGACGTCCTCCAGGGATTTTTAAACTTTTCCTGTTGAAAAGTGATATATAAATACAGTAAAGTATAAACACACTAATGGGAAACAAATAAATGTTTTGAGTAAAATAGTGTTTTTTTTAACAACTGCAAACTAGAAGGAGTGAGTGATGTCATAGTAAGGCCTCCAAGGAGTTGGCTTGATGGGAAGTCGTGATGTCATCCAATAGGAGACTGATCTTCATGTGAATATTCATTATTCTTTTTAAAATCCTTCCTGTTCTGTCAAGTTGGTTGTTGATCATTGCTAGAAAGCCGTTTTCAAGTCTTGCTATAGACGTTCAAGATGATTTAAGTCCAAACTGTAACTAGGCCACTCAGGAACATTCAATGTCATCTTGGTAAGCTCCTCCAGTGTAGATTTGGCCTTGTGGTTTAGGTTATTGTCCTGTTAGGACAGTTTTTTGTATTCAGATCTCTGAAATGCTCTCTAACTACGTAACATTTAGTGTCTCCTTATGTTACGCTGGAAAAACAGTTTTCATGGGCACAGAAATCCTAAATCATTTCAGAGTTTACTAAATCCAATGGTTCTAACCGAGAGTCACCTTAACTTTATTGACAACACCCAAATGGATACTGTCATTAACGCAGTTCTTCAATAATTACACATCATTCTTAATACTGTAGCTGTTTAGTTACAGTCACATGTTCAACTATCATCAGCTGATCCAGGAAATCATTTTCTGAATGACAGTCACATGACAGAAGCCACAACATGCAACAACAACCAAAGTGCTTCTTCATTCATTACTCTGGTAAAGACAGTTATGCCGTTCTCCATGTTGGATCCAACATCCCTAACAAATGGATGTTTATAATGTGTTATTGTCTGGTTGATTTACAGTAGGGTCTCGTTAGTCTGTTTGGACACAGAGATACGCTCCACGTTGGATCCAACATCCCTACTTTGCTCATAATGTGTAGAGAAATGTTCCTTGATGGATAGGCTATTGTTCAACACATAGAGCTATTTTCCTATATTTGTTGTTATGGGCCCTACAGTAGGTCTATGTTGTTGTTAGGTGAAGTTATGGGTCCTACAGTAGGTCTATGTTGTTGTTAGGTGAAGTTATGGGTCCTACAGTAGGTCTATGTTGTTGTTAGGTGAAGTTATGGGTCCTACAGTAGGTCTATGTTGTTGTTAGGTGAAGTTATGGGTCCTACAGTAGGTCTATGTTGTTGTTAGGTGAAGTTATGGGTCCTACAGTAGGTCTATGTTGTTGTTAGGTGAAGTTATGGGTCCTACAGTAGGTCTATGTTGTTGTTAGGTGAAGTTATGGGTCCTACAGTAGGTCTATGTTATTGTTAGGTGAAGTTATGGGTCCTACAGTAGGTCTATGTTGTTGTTAGGTGAAGTTATGGGTCCTACAGTAGGTCTATGTTATTGTTAGGTGAAGTTATGGGTCCTACAGTAGGTCTATGTTGTTGTTATGGGTCCTACTGTAGGTCTATGTTGTTGTTATGGGTCCTAGAGGACACTATGTATGTCATGCAACAACAACCAAAGTGCTTCTTCGTTCATTACATAGGTATGATTGTTGTTAGGTGAAGTTATGGGCCAATTTGGCAAACAGTGTACAACCCCTCATTGTCAGGCTGATGGAAAAGCCAAAGAGCATTTTACTGGTTGAAGTGTTTTTTAAGTACAAAGCGGTTGATTTGCGATGACGACACAAACATTATATTAAGCAGGAAATTCAAACAAGCCTTACAATTATAATCCAAAGTAGTGTGAAATGAACTCATAAGCAACCTGGAAATGGAGGTTACTCCCCTGAGTTTTCCCCATTCACATTCAGAATACATCGTGAAAAACTAAAATCTTTGCTCACCATTTCAGATATACTACATCCATAACTAGTGGTTTCCTCATTACCAGATATACTACATCCATAACTAGTGGTTTCCTCATTACCAGATATACTACATCCATAACTAGTGGTTTCCTCATTACCAGATATACTACATCCATAACTAGTGGTTTCCTCATTACCAGATATACTACATCCATAACTAGTGGTTTCCTCATTACCAGATATACTACATCCATAACTAGTGGTTTCCTCATTACCAGATATACTACATCCATAACTAGTGGTTTCCTCATTACCAGATATACTACATCCATAACTAGTGGTTTCCTCATTACCAGATATACTACATCCATAACTAGTGGTTTCCTCATTAGCAGATATACTACATCCATAACTAGTGGTTTCCTCATTACCAGATATACTACATCCATAACTAGTGGTTTCCTCATTAGCAGATATACTACATCCATAACTAGTGGTTTCCTCATTACCAGATATACTACATCCATAACTAGTGGTTTCCTCATTACCAGATATACTACATCCATAACTAGTGGTTTCCTCATTACCAGATATACTACATCCATAACTAGTGGTTTCCTCATTACCAGATATACTACATCCATAACTAGTGGTTTCCTCATTACCAGATATACTACATCCATAACTAGTGGTTTCCTCATTACCAGATATACTACATCCATAACTAGTGGTTTCCTCATTACCAGATATTCTACATCCATAACTAGTGGTTTCCTCATTACTAGATATACTACATCCATAACTAGTGGTTTCCTCATTACCAGATATACTACATCCATAACTAGTGGTTTCCTCATTAGCAGATATACTACATCCATAACTAGTGGTTTCCTCATTACTAGATATACTACATCCATAACTAGTGGTTTCCTCATTACCAGATATACTACATCCATAACTAGCGGTTTCCTCATTAGCAGGGAGGAGTTTATGCAATCAAATTGTGTGTGCATCGCCCTCGTGCCGCAATTTTAGCAAACACAAAAAGGGGCCTACATTGGATACAAAGAGTTGTCTGGCACACTGCTTCGAGTTTCAACAACATGAATAACTTATTTCTAGCCTACCATCATCGATTTTACTACTAATGTGAAAACAAGACAAAATATGACTATTCTTGCTCATTTTAAGACAATTGTCAAATAATTTTAACATTCATTACAGACGTCAATTGTTGTACAACATCATCACTGCTACGCTGTTGGCATCCCCTTTTACAGTGGATTACCGCTGTTGTGGGCCTTTAATCATCTGTCTGACTTTGTTGTTCACACAGGAGAGATACTTAACTATCGTGGATCCTCTGGGGAGTCTCAACAACCTCTTGATGCTGAAGAGGCAGAGAAGAGTCTCTCCAGATCAGAACACCTCAATAAACACCAGCAGAGACCCACAGGGAAGAGAACTCACTGCTGCTCTGACTGTGGGAAGAGATTCACCTCCCCATCAGGCATTAAAATTCATCAGAGAATCCACACAGGAGAGAAACCTTATAGCTGTGGTCAATGTGGGAAGGGTTTTGCAGCATCTACCTATCTTACTCTACACCAGAGAACACACACAGGAGAGAAATCTTATAGCTGTGGTCAATGTGGGAAGAGTTTTAGTCAATCTGGCCATCTGACAGTGCACCAGAGAATACACACAGGAGAGAAATCTTATAGCTGTAATCAATGTGGGAAGAGTTTTACTACATCTGGCCAGCTGACTTTACACCAGAGAACGCACACAGGAGAGAAACCTTATAGCTGTGATCAATGTGGGAAGAGTTTTACTAGATCTGACCATCTGACTTTACACCAGAGAACGCACACAGGAGAGAAACCGTATAGCTGTGGTCAATGTGGGAAGGGTTTTGCGGCATCTACCTATCTTACTCTACACCAGAGAATACACACAGGAGAGAAATCTTATAGCTGTGGTCAATGTGGGAAGAGTTTTAGTCAATCTGGCCATCTGACAGTGCACCAGAGAACGCACACAGGAGAGAAATCTTATAGCTGTGATCAATGTGGGAAGAGTTTTACTAGATCTGACCATCTGACTTTACATCAGAGAACGCACACAGGAGAGAAACCGTATAGCTGTGGTCAATGTGGGAAGAGTTTTGTTAAATCTAGCCAGCTGACAGTACACCAGAGAACACACACAGGAGAGAAACTCTATAGCTGTGGTCAGTGTGGGAAGAGTTTTACTGAGTCTGGTGGTCTGACTAAACACCAGAGAACACACACAGGAGAGAAACCTCATACCTGTGACCAGAGATAATCTGATAAAAAAAATCTCTGATCAAATATCAGAAAATACATACATGAAGAAGTTGTTTCATGATATCTATGAATTAATGTCACAATGTAGAAAGTTTTAACATTGTAGTAGGAGTATTTTAATGATGTCACAATGTAGAATCCTAAACGTTTGTCCCCTGTTCTATTGATTTCAACATGATATGGATATTAGCCTCAGGGGGAAAATCCAGGCTCTGAAATGGAAGAGTTACTATTTATGTGATTTAACAAAAAAGTGACTAACACAAAAATAACGGACAAAAAAAGAGCTGTGTTACACTTACCACGTTATTGACCCACTTGAATCAAATTGCAACACTTCAAAATGTAGATAGCTGTTTTCTACAAGTTGTCCTCTAACCAGTGATGTACACATTACTCCCAGATTCCATGTGGTTTTTGAGCTGTTAGTTTTAACAGGACGTGCAACCTCATCTCCCTCCTCTCACGCAATTGATTTCAACATGATATCAATGAGTGATGACAAATAAGTGTTGTGTTCCTTTGTTTAGTGACCCCTACATTTAAATGCATCACTCCAAAATGTAGCTGACTGTCTTCTGCAGGTTGTCCTCTAATCAGTGAGGTAAAAGATATCTCCCATTTCCATGTGTTTTTTTAGTTGTGTTAGTTTCAACATCACGTACAACCTAATTTCCCCCCTAAATGATATCAGTGATTTATTGCTACTTGTCAAAACAACAGCGTTTCTGGTGCTTGTGTCCATGGCGAGGACAATTTAGTTTCTGATTGTCTCAAGGTTGGACAGTCAAAAAGATTTGTGTTTTGCGTTTAGCCAGTGAGTTGCCATGGATCTTATTTTGACTGCACGTTTTTCCGTATTAAAGATGAGTTTTGTTCGGGCTCGTTCCAAGGGGACGAGAGTTCTAGAAGCTAGTGGGGAAAAAATACGTTTTTTTTCTTGTTTTTAATTGTTGACAGCCAGTAGACACCATGTTTATATTGGTGAAGGTGAAGCATTGTAGTTGATTATAATGTGAAATAGAAGTTATTTTCTGTTGGTGGTAAGCATTCTCTTACGGTGTTACAGTCTTTGATTTTTCCATTTATGTTTTGAGGTTTGGATTTTTGCACGTCTAGCTCGTTAGCCCGTCTAGCTCGTTAGCCCGTCTAGCTCGTTAGCCCGTCTAGCTCGTTAGCACGTCTAGCTCGTTAGCACGTCTAGCTCGTTAGCCCGTCTAGCTCGTTAGCACGTAGGACGCACTGATTGGTGTCACCTCGTTAGTCAGTATGTGTTACACCTGTGCTGGCTTGTCCATCTCGTTAGTGGGAAGGTGTTTCACCTGAGCTGGTCCAGGTTCTATTTAAGAGTGTCTGGCCCAGTGCTCCAGTTGTCTTGATACATGTGGAGAGTCAACACCTTTAGTTGCTCCACCTTTTTGGTTTGCTTCCTGTCTTTAAGTTTGGTGTGGGATTTTCTTTTGTTTGTCTCTTCTTGGGCAGATTTAGTGGGTCTCATGGTGGGTGTCTTTTAGGTCCCAGTTGTTGTTACTAGTCAACTTTCAGTGGACACTGAGAGAGCAAAACTGCAAGATTATGTTATAATACTTTTATTGCATCAAATGGTTGTTTTATGCAACAGAATGGAGGGTTCTTAGAACTATTGTGTCTGTGTTCTACTGAGGATGGGCCTCTGGGAGAAAACACTGACAGGAGATTTACAATGTCTTTTGGGTGATAAAACCTAAAGAGACTGCATTCCAGAGCATGAGTTAATGTTTCTGTTCTATATGGTACCAGGGAGAGATGACCCCAGGGCCAGACCCTGGTCTCTACACAGAGTACTGTTTTTACAGCAGATAGTCTCTGCTGAGAATTTATAAGTATCTTTCATACAAATCTTAACCTTGTGACCCGTTCTATACATCTGTTGTTGGTCATGTAGGTTAAAAGGGGTGTGTCTTGGCTGTAAAAGACCTTTGTACTTTTGTATCGTGGCTCTCAACGAATCATCTGGGGGTGATTCGTCGACCAGCCATCATTTATCGTAGAGCACTCAATTGATTCACTTTATATGTGTACGTTGTATTGACCTGCTACCTTATAAGTGAATAAAGATTGATTTTAAGAATAACTCTGACTTGTGTCATAAGTTTGTCTCCTCATTTGATATTAAAGAAATTAACCACCACATTTGGCGATGGGAATGTGAATCTTGACTTGGTGACCGCTCCTGACGACCTGGGTAAAGGGTGCATGAGGGATCCCTCAAACTTGGGATCTCAGGGAAACCACACAGACCATTTATGATAGTACGGTGCACCTGTAATTGTTTTAAACCTGTAATTGTTTTAAACCTGGACCCCATTTTAGAAGTATTGAAATATGTACATGTATGAGTTACATTATCCTAGCAACTAACCATGAGATAGAAATGTGAAGATATTCCTGCAGGTTAAAATATTGTTGAAAAACAACTAATTGATTAGGTATGTTTGGGAATAGCATTGTGTGACTGTGATATGAGAGTTGTGTGACTGTGGTATGAGAGTTGTGTGACTGTGGATATGAGAGTTGTGTGACTGAGTCTTAATCTGATGTTTGGATAGTAACATAGAGATCTATAGTTCCTCACAGAGATTTATAGTTCCTCCTAGAGATCTATAGTTCCTCACAGAGATCTATAGTTCCTCACAGAGATCTATAGTTCCTCACAGAGATCTATAGTTCCTCCTAGAGATCTATAGTTCCTCCTAGAGATCTATAGTTCCTCCTAGAGGTCTATAGTTCCTCACAGAGATCTATAGTTCCTCACAGAGATCTATAGTTCCTCCTAGAGATCTATAGTTCCTCACAGAGATCTATAGTTCCTCACAGATATCTATAGTTCCTCCTAGAGATCTATAGTTCCTCCTAGAGATCTATAGTTCCTCCTAGAGATCTATAGTTCCTCACAGAGATCTATTGTTCCACACAGAGATCTATAGTTCCTCACAGAGATCTGTAGTTCCTCCTAGAGGTCTGTAGTTCCTCACAGAGATCTGTAGTTCCTCCTAGAGGTCTGTAGTTCCTCACAGAGATCTATAGTTCCTCACAGAGATCTATAGTTCCTCCTAGAGATCTATAGTTCCTCCTAGAGATCTATAGTTCCTCCTAGAGATCTATAGTTCCTCCTAGAGATCTATAGTTCCTCACAGAGATCTATAGTTCCTCACAGAGATCTATAGTTCCTCACAGAGATCTATAGTTCCTCACAGAGGTCTGTAGTTCCTCACAGAGATCTGTTGTTCATCCTAGATGTCTGTAGTTCCTCACAGAGATCTATAGTTCCTCCTAGAGGTCTATAGTTCCTCCTAGAGGTCTATAGTTCCTCCTAGAGGTCTATAGTTCCTCCTAGAGATCTATAGTTCCTCACAGAGATCTATAGTTCCTCCTAGAGATCTATAGTTCCTCTCAGAGATCTATAGTTCCTCACAGAGATCTATAGTTCCTCACAGAGGTCTGTAGTTCCTCACAGAGATCTGTAGTTCCTCCTAGAGGTCTATAGTTCCTCACAGAGGTCTGTAGTTCCTCACAGAGATCTATAGTTCCTCCTAGAGGTCTATAGTTCCTCCTAGAGATCTATAGTTCCTCCTAGAGGTCTATAGTTCCTCCTAGAGGTCTATAGTTCCTCCTAGAGATCTATAGTTCCTCACAGAGATCTATAGTTCCTCCTAGAGGTCTATAGTTCCTCACAGAGATCTATAGTTCCTCTCAGAGATCTATAGAAACTTCCGGGTTTGGAGCGAGTAGTCGTGCTGCACTTCGCTCCGCAGGTAATATTACATTTCACTACATTACAACGGTTTGATTTGTTTGATCTGAGCAATTTTAGCTAGCTACATAGCTGTCTTTGCTGTCGTATCAAAGATAGTGGTGTAGTTTAGAGAAATTATTGAGGTTAGCTAGCCAGCTATTTTCGTCCGCCGCGACACCGTTTTCCAAACCTAGTCATCACCACAGCCACTGCTAGCTAGCCTACATTACCAATAGCAGCACTGTAGCACTGTAGAAACTAAATACATTACAACGGAACGATTTGATTAGTGTAGTGTTAGCTAGCTACATAGTTGTCTTTGCTGTCTTTGTATCAAAGATAATTGTGTAGTTTACCGCCAACTTTAGAGAAATTATCGAGGTTAGCTAGCCAGCTCGCAGCGGCGCCGTTTTCCTAACAGTCAACTCCACAGCCACCGCTAGTTAGCCAACTTTACCAATAGCAGCACTGTAGCACTGCAGAAACTAATACATTACAACGGAACGATTTGATTAGTGTAGTGTTAGCTAGCTACATAGCTGTCTTTGCTGTCTTTGTGTAGTTTAGAGTAATTTTCGAGGTTAGCTAGCCAGCTATTTTCGTCCGCCGCGACGCTGTTTTCTAAACCTAGTCAAACTTAGTCAACACCACTGCTAGCTAGCCAACTTTACCGACTAGCAGCACTGTAGAAACTCAATACATTACAAAGGAACGTCTTGATTAGTGTTACGTTAGCTAGCTACATAGTTGCCTTTGTATCATGATAAAGGTGTAGTACAGATAAACTATCGAGGTTACCTAGTCCCTGTGCGCACAACCCACATGGAGTTCCAGGTCTCCGGCAGCCTCTGGAACTGCCGGTCTGTGGCCAACAAGGCAGAGTTCATCTCAGCCTATGCTACGCTCCAGTCCCTCGACTTCTTGGCGCTGACGGAAACATGGATTACCACAGAAAACACTGCTACTCCTACTGCTCTCTCCTCGTCTGACCACGTGTTCTCGCATACCCCGAGAGCATCTGGCCAGCGGGGGGTGGCACTGGAATCCTCATCTCTCCCAAGTGGACATTCTCTCTTTCTCCCCTGACCCATCTGTCTATCTCCTCCTTTGAATTCCATGCTGTCACAGTCACTAGCCCATTCAAGCTTAACATCCTTATCATTTATCGCCCTCCAGGTTCCCTTGGAGAGTTCATCAATGAGCTTGACGCCTTGATAAGTTCCTTTCCTGAGGATGGCTCACCCCTCACAGTTGGGTGACTTTAACCTCCCCATGTCAACCTTTGACTCATTCCTCTCTGCCTCCTTCTTTCCACTCCTCTCCTCTTTTGACCTCACCCTCTCACCCTCTCACCCTCCCCCCTACTCACAAGGCAGGCAATACGCTTGACCTCATCTTTACTAGATGCTGTTCTTCCACTAATCTCATTGCAACTCCCCTCCAAGTCTCCGACCACTACCTTGTATCCTTTTCCCTCTCGCTCTCCTCCAACACTTCTCACTCTGCCCCTACTCGGGTGGTATTGCGCCGTCGCAACCTTCGCTCTCTCTCTCCCGCTACTCTCTCCTCTTCCATCCTATCATCTCTTCCCTCTGCTCAATCCTTCTCCAACCTATCTCCTGATTCTGCCTACTCAACCCTCCTCTCCTCCCTTTCTGCATCATTTGACTCTCTATGTCCCCTATCCTCCCGGCCGGCTCGGTCCTCCCCTCCTGCTCCGTGGCTCGACGACTCAGTGCGAGCTCACAGAACAGGGCTCCGGGCAGCCGAGCGGAAATGGAGGAAAACTAGCCTCCCTGCGGACCTGGCATCCTTTCACTCCCTCCTCTCTACATTTTCTTCCTCTGTTTCTGCTGCTAAAGCCAATTTCTACCACTCTAAATTCCAAGCATCTGCCTCTAACCCGAGGAAGCTCTTTGCTACCTTCTCCTCCCTCCTGAATCCTCCTCCCCCCTCCCCCCTCCTCCTTCTCTGCGGATGACTTCGTCAACCATTTTGAAAAGAAGGTTGACGACATCCGCTCCTCGTTTGTTAAGTCAAACGACACCGCTGGTCCTGCTCACATTGCCCTACCCTATGCTTTGACCTCTTTCTCCCCTCTCTCTCCAGATGAAATCTTGCGACTTGTGACGGCCGGCCGCCCAACATCCTGCCCGCTTGACCCTATCCCCCCACTCTCCTCCAGACCATTTCCGGAGACCTTCTCCCTTACCTCACCTCGTTCATCAACTCATCCTTGACCACTGGATATGTCCCTTCCATCCTCAAGAGAGCGAGAGTTGCACCCCTTCTCAAAAAACCTACACTCGATCCCTCCGATGTCAACAACTACAGACCAGTATCCCTTCTTTCTTTCCTCTCCAAAACTCTTGAGCGTGCCGTCCTTGGCCAGCTCTCTTGCTATCTCTTTCAGAATGACCTTCTTGATCCAAATCAGTCAGGTTTCAAGTCTGGTCATTCAACTGAGACTGCTCTTCTCTGTGTCACGGAGGCTCTCCGCACTGCTAAAGCTAACTCTCTCTCCTCTGCTCTCATCCTTTTAGACCTATCTGCTGCCTTTGATACTGTGAACCACCAGATCCTCCTCTCCACCCTCTCCGAGTTGGGCATCTCCGGCGCGGACCACTCTTGGATTGCGTCCTACCTGACAGGTCGCTCCTACCAGGTGGCGTGGCGAGAATCTGTCTCCGCACCACGTGCTCTCACCACTGGTGTCCCCCAGGGCTCAGTTCTCGGCCCTCTCCTATTCTCGCTATACACCAAGTCACTTGGCTCTGTCATATCCTCACATAGTCTCTCCTATCATTGCTATGCAGACAACACACAATTAATCTTCTCCTTTCCCCCTTCTGATAACCAGGTGGCGAATCGCATCTCTGCATGTCTGGCAGACAAATCAGTGTGGATGACGGATCACCACCTCAAGCTGAACCTCGGCAAGACGGAGCTGCTTTTCCTCCCGGGGAAGGACTGCCCGTTCCATGATCTCGCCATCACGGTTGACACCTCCATTGTGTCCTCCTCCCAGAGTGCTAAGAACCTTGGCGTGACCCTGGACAACACCCTGTCGTTCTTCGCTAACATCAAGGCGGTGACCCGATCCTGTAGGTTCATGCTCTACAACATTCGCAGAGTACGACCCTGCCTCACACAGGAAGCGGCGCAGGTCCTAATCCAGGCACTTGTCATCTCCCGTCTGGATTACTGCAACTCCCTGTTGGCTGGGCTCCCTGCCTGTGCCATTAAACCCCTACAACTCATCCAGAACTCCGCATCCCGTCTGGTGTTCAACCTCCCCAAGTTCTCTCACGTCACCCCGCTCCTCCGCTCACTCCACTGGCTTCCAGTTGAAGCTCGCATCCACTACAAGACCATGGTGCTTGCCTACGGAGCTGTGAGGGGAACGGCACCTCCGTACCTTAAGGCTCTGATCAGTCCCTACACCCTAACGAGGGCACTGCGTTCATCCACCTCTGGCCTGCTGGCCCCCTACCTCTGCGGAAGCACAGTTCCCGCTCAGCCCAGTCAAAACTGTTTGCTGCTCTGGCACCCCAATGGTGGAACAAGCTCCCTCACGACGCCAGGACAGCGGAGTCAATCACCACATTCCGTAGACACCTGAAACCCCACCTCTTTAAGGAATACCTGGGATAGGATAAAGTAATCCTTCTACCCCCCCCCCCCTAAAAAGATTTAGATGTTCTATTGTAAAGTGGTTGTTCCACTGGATATCATAAGGTGAATGCACCAATTTGTAAGTCGCTCTGGATAAGAGCATCTGCTAAATGACTTAAATGTAAATGTATAGTTCCTCTCAGAGATCTATAGTTCCTCACAGAGATCTGTATCAAATACAATTTATTTATATAGCCCTTCTTACATCAGCTGATATCTCAAAGTGCTGTACAGAAACCCAGCCTAAAACCCCAAACAGCAAGCAATGCAGGTGTAGAAGCACGGTGGCTAGGAAAAACTCCCTAGAAAGGCCAAAACCCAGAAAGAAACCTAGAGAGGAACCAGGCTATGAGGGGTGGCCAGTCCTCTTCTGGCTGTGCCGGGGTGGAGATTATAACAGAACATGGCCAAGATGTTCAAATGTTCATAAATGACCAGCATGGTCAAATAATAATAATCATAGTAGTTGTCAAGGGTGCAACAAGTCAGCAACTCAAGAGTAAGTGTTATATATTATATGCAACATTTTGCTGCGTGGCAATACTGTGTTGGGATTTTGAAGGGCATTTATACAAAAGAGGTAGTCTAGACACTGTATTAATACCATTATGCATTTGAATCCCATCTACAGCTACCATCTAAGATATTAATTTCCCTCCACAAGGGGGCGGACATGTAACGTTTCCAAAATGGGATAGTATTGTACATGTAACGTTTCCAAAATGGGATAGTATTGTCTATGTAACGTTTCCAAAATGGGATAGTATTGTACATGTAACGTTTCCAAAATGGGATAGTATTGTACATGTAACGTTTCCTAAATGGGATAGTATTGTACATGTAACATTTCCAAAATGGGATAGTATTGTACATGTAACGTTTCCAAAATGGGATAGTATTATCCATGTAACGTTTCCAAAATGAGATAGTATTGTACATGTAACGTTTCCAAAATGGGATAGTATTGTCCATGTAACGTTTCCAAAATGGGATAGTATTGTACATGTAACGTTATGCCCCCTTGTGAGTTAATAGTATTGCATGCTGTAGCAGGCTATATAAAGAGGAAGACCTCCATTGACGATTCAGTTCGTTGTAACATCTCGTCTGGACAGGTCACCGTCCTTACTTAGTTAGTTAGTTAGTTAATGAACTAGCTAACGTTAGCTTCGTTATCACAAAAGTGAAACTGCTCTAGATTGGAAACTTACGTTAATGAGTGTAAAGCCATGTTGGCAGTATGGAAACGATATACAATATATGGGAATGAATAAAGTTGAGGAAATAATCCAAACCTAGTTGTGCCTAGTTAGGACATAACGTTAGCTAGCTAGCTAACGGTACTGTACTGTAGCTCATACAACGCCGACGGTCAAACCCGGCTTTCTAATATTTACGTTCATTAACTATCGTAACGTTATGGAAGATATTCACAGAAAACCATCATTGTCATTCATTATTAGTATGTTATATTATTATAATACATTATTTCGAGACATATTCAGAGCCAAACATCAACCCAACGTAACCTTTTTAACTGTTGTCGCATCCAAACTTGTCACCATCGTTTTCAGTTGTAATTGTGAAGTTCCCGGAAGAAGTCCAGCAACAACGGAGGTTCCTCGATGAACCCACCTTCTAACAAGTTCTTTGAAGAACCTTTTGGGGCTGTTTTTCATTGACCAAGAACCCTACGGTTCTTAGGGGATCTGAGAACAACTCCAGTTGAACCCTTCATTTTTAGAGTGTAGTCGGCTCTATTTACTCTCAGATTCAAACATGATGATTAGTATCAACGATCAAGTCAGCTGCTGCTGCTCCAATACAGTATGAGGTGAGACGGTGAACTGATGTTGAACTGGGCAGTCAGCTGCTGCTGCTCCAATACAGTATGAGGTGAGACGGTGAACTGATGTTGAACCGGGCAGTCAGCTGCTGCTGCTCCAATACAATATGAGGTGAGAGGGTGAACTGATGTTGAACTGGGCAGTCAGCTGCTGCTGCTCCAATACAGTATGAGGTGAGACGTGAACTGATGTTGAACCGGGCAGTCAGCTGCTGCTGCTCCAATACAGTATGAGGTGAGACGGTGAATATGTACATGTAGGTAGAGTTATTAAAGTGACTATGCATAGATGATAACAGAGAGTGGGGGGGGGGGGGGGGGGGGCTTCCTCTGACACCGCCTGGTAAAGAGGTCTTGGATGGCAGGGAGCTTGGCCCCAGTGATGTACTGGGCTGTACGCACTACCCTCTGTAGTGCCTTGCGGTCGGAGGCAGAGCAGTTGCCATACCAGGCAGAGATGCAACCAGTCAGGATGCTCTCGATGGTGCAGCTGTAGAAGCTTTTGAGGATCTGAGGACCCATGCTAAATCTTTTCAGTCTCTTGAGGAGGAATAGGTTATGTCGTGCCCTCTTCACGATTATCTTGGTGTGCTTGGACCATGATAGTTTGTTAGTGATGTGGACACCAAGGAACTTGAAGCTCTCAACCTGCTCCACTACAGCCCCGTCGATGAGAATCTCCTTTGTCTTGATCACGTTGAGGGAGAGGTTGTTTTTCTGGCACCACATGGCCAGGTCTCTGACCTCCTGACCTCCCTGTCTCATCGTTGTTGGTGATCAGGCCTACCACTATTGTGGCATGGGCAAACTTAATAATGGTGTTGGAGTCGTGCCTGGCCGTGCAGTCATGAGTGAACAGGGACTACAGGAGGAGACTGAGCAGCACCCCAGAGGGGCCCCTGTGTTGAGGATCAGCGTGGCGGGTGTGTTGTTACCTACCCTTAAAAAACCTCTCTGGGCTACGCAACAGCCAGTGTAATCCCGTGGCGGGATATTCAAATACCTTAGAAATGCTATTACTTCAATTTCTCAAACATATGACTATTTTACACCATTTTAAAGACAAGACTCTCGTTAATCTAACCACACTGTCCGATTTCAAAAAGGCTTTACAACGAAAGCAAAACATTAGATTATGTCAGCGGAGTACCCAGCCAGAAATAATCAGACACCCATTTTTCAAGCTAGCATATAATGTCACATAAACCCAAACCACAGCTAAATGCAGCACTAACCTTTGATGATCTTCATCAGATGACAATCCTAGGACATTATGTTATACAATACATGCATGTTTTGTTCAATCAAGTTCATATTTATATCAAAAACCAGCTTTTTACATTAGCATGTGACGTTCAGAACTAGCATTCCCACCGAACACTTCCGGTGAATTTACTAAATTACTCACGATAAACGTTCACAAAAAACATAACAATTATTTTAAGAATTATAGATACAGAATTCCTTTATGCACTCGCTATGTCCGATTTTAAAATAGCTTTTCGGTGAAAGCACATTTTGCAATATTTTGAGTAGATAGCCCAGCATCACAGGGCTAGCTATTTAGACACCCACCAAGTTTAGCCCTCACCAAAGTCAGATTTACTATACGAAAAATGTTATTACCTTTGCTGTTCTTCGTCAGAATACACTCCCAGGACTTCTACTTCAATAACAAATGTTGGTTTGGTTCAAAATAATCCATAGTTATGTTCAAATATCCTCTGTTTTGTTCGTGCGTTCAAGACACTATCCGAAGGGTAAATAAGGGTGACGCGCCCGACGCGTTTCGTGACAAAACATTTCTAAATATTCCATTACCGTACTTCGAAGCATGTCAACCGCTGTTTAAAATCAATTTTGATGCCATTTTTCTCTAAAAAAGTGATAATATTCCGACCGGGAAAGCGTGTTTAGTTCAAAGACAGAGAAAATAAAAACATGGGGTCGCCTCGTGCATGCGCCTCAGTCTCATTGTCCTCTGATAGACCACTTACCAAAGGCGCTAATGTTTTTCAGCCAGGGGCTGCAAAGACATCATTCAGCTTTTTCCCGAGTTCTGAGAGCCTATGGGAGCCGTAGGAAGTGTCACGTTACAGCAAAGATCCTAAGTTTTCAATAAAGAGAGTCAAGAAGCCCTAGGAATGGTCAGAGAGGGCACTTCCTGTACAGAATCTTCTCAGGTTTTTGCCTGCCATATGAGTTCTGTTATACTCACAGACACCATTCAAACAGTTTTAGAAACTTTAGGGTGTTTTCTATCCAAAGCCAATTATATGCATATTCTAGTTTCTGGGCAGCAGTAATAACCAGATTAAATCAGGGGCGTTTTTTATCCGGCCGTGTAAATACTGCCCCCTACCCCTAACAGGTTAAAAAACATGAGCTGGCGCACACCCAGAAAAATAGTTTGTGAGGAGGTGCTGACTAACGGCGAATAAACTATAAACTATCAAAATAAATAAAGTCGCACACTCCATATATAAACTCCCAGTAATTTATTGGGTATTTACCAACGTTTCAGCATCACTGTGCCTTCTTCAGGGTGATGTCATCAATACTTGAACCAGGTTATGTAGATGAACAGTGCAATTAGTGCAACCAATGACAATAGAGAGGGGTGTGTCATAATGATTAAGTTAATTAAAATGAATTAGTGAAACTGTTAAATAGTATATGACATTAAATATTTTACTGTATTGTTATCATATAGAAACATCATGGAATATTGTACATCATATTAAATATATTACTGTATTGTTATCATATAGAAACATCATGGAATATTGTACATCATATTAAATATATTACTCTATTGTTATCATATAGAAACATCATGGAATATTGTACATTATATGACCATCAACATACATTATTGTTTCATTCAATTTCACATAATAAGGATATTTAATATTTTCAAGTTCAGAAGTCAGAACTCATCACCTGCTATGTAAAAGAGACAGAAGAATGCACAATGGTCAATGCTTTCTGGGATCCTTGGGACATCCCTACCCTAAACCCTAACCTTAACCCCTACCTTAACCATTTTAAATGTCAACTTCAACGGGCTAGGGACGTCCCAAGGATGTATCTCTACCTGAAAATACATGATCTAAGTGATTGATAGTTGGTATTCAGCAGTCATAAAGCCTTATTTACTTTAATGAACTACTAAAATAGTGATTTAGTCAGACAGCATAGACAGCAGCTCTACACATTATTGACTGACTGATCCATTCATCCTTCCATCCCTCCTCAGCCTTCCTCTCCTCTGAAGACCCAGTGAGGGTGGAGCTCAGTCAGAGAGCTGTTGAGGGACTGGTTAGGCAGAACACTTCTACAGCCAGAGAGGTGAGAGGTCACACATGGTTTAGATGGTAAATATTTATGTCCCCTTAGCGGTTCATCACATCAGCAAAAGGGAATATGTTCCATCTATGTTTATTTACATTAGTGCAAATTGTCCACTGATATTGGTGTAATTTCTCACCCCTCTTGGCTGTACTAAGTTAATTTCCCCTCAGACACACACATTTGTTCTTTGATATTACGAAGGTCATTTGTGTATAATGTACTTTTCCCAACATCTCTTTACATTGCTGATGCATATTTGGTGGCCTGACTGTATCCATACTATATCAAAAGCCCATCCTGGTAGATCTGAACCTAATGCAGCTTGGAGTGATCAGATGACAGAAGTCACATTTAGGTGCCAGGTGTAACTGAGGCCATAGATACTCCATATCCATTACTTTGAGTGTTTCATATATGACTAAATGTGTTTCTTTCTGTGTTACAGGGCCAGTCAAGAAATGGAACAGCAAGGCCACAGAACATGACATAAGCAGAGCTGTTTGATAATTTTGTTTGTTTTTTAATAGTTGAATCCTTTGACGTATTGTTGATTTAAAAAAAAGGGATACTAAATATCATACATTTTGACAGTGGAAGATATGAATTTATACTGTTTTTCATACTAAGATGGACCAAGATATGTGTTGCTTTTGTACATATCTGTTAATTGGTTTCCCAAGAGTGTTGATTGGTCAGTCATTGGGTTCATTTGTTTTACAGTATGTTCAAATGAAATCAAGCTTTATTTATACAGCACATTTCAGACATGGATGCAACACAATGGCTTCACAGGAAAAAAACAAATATTTAGTAAACAACAAACAGAATAATAACAACTGAAAGACTAATGAGCATTCTGATGAAATGCCATTGATTAAAATCCTAAAATAGAAGAGGAACTAACAAAGAGTCACTGACAACAACCACAACTAAACAGGTGGGGTTTTAGGAGGGGCTCTGAAAGACACTATGGGGGTGTCCACTGAAAGTTGACTAGTAACAACAACTGGGACATAAAAGTCACCCATCATGAGACCCACTAAATCTGCCCAAGAAGAGGCAAACAGAAGAAAAACCCACACCAAACTTAAAGACAGGAAGCAAACCAAAAAGGTGGAGCAACTAAAGGTGTTGACTCTCCACATGTATCAAGACAACTGGAGCACTGGGCCAGACACTCTTAAATAGAACCTGGACCAGCTCAGGTGAAACACCTTCCCACTAACGAGATGGACAAGCCAGCACAGGTGTAACACATACTGACTAACGAGGTGACACCAATCAGTGCGTCCTACGTGCTAACGAGCTAGACGTGCTAACGAGCTAGACGTGCTAACGAGCTAGACGTGCTAACGAGCTAGACGTGCTAACGAGCTAGACGTGCTAAAGTCCAACCTCAAAACATAAATGGAAAAACCAAAGCCTGTAACACCTTCCCCCTTAAGACAACAGATATATCCTATATTTTTGTTGGACAAGTTTGCTCACCACCAACAGAAAACAACTTCCATTTCACATTATAATCAACTACAATGCTTCACCTTCTAGAATATAAATATGGTGTCTACTGGCTGTCAACAATTAAAAACAAGAAAAAACCACGTATTTCTAAATAATAATATACAATAATATTCTTTTTTTCGCCTTTTTCTTTCTATAGAATCCTAAAACTCACTAGCTTCTAGAACTCTCGTCTTCCTAAAACTCACTAGCTTCTAGAACTCTCCTCTTCCTAAATCCCACTAGCTTCTAGAACTCTCGTCTTCCTAAAACTCACTAGCTTCTAGAATACTCCTCTTCCTAAAACTCACTAGCTTCTAGAACTCTCGTCCCCTTGGAACGAGCCCAAACAAAACTCATCTCCAATAAGGAAAACCATGCAGTCATTATAAATTGTGATCCATGGTAACGCACTGGCTAAACACAAAACACAAAACTTTTTAACTGCCCACCCTTGAGACAATCAGCAACCAAGTTGTCCTCACCACAGACATGTCTGATTTCAAGAGGAAACTCCTGCAATATCCATAGTAACTTTCCACCTCACTGCAGAGCTTCTCTCTCTTCTCAGGGTTCACTAGATAGGCATGTTGTTGGAACGGGGCCCAGTCCCCAATGTCATGCTCTAGTACATTTGGTTTTGCACATCTGAGAATGAACCCAGATATTCTAAAAGCAGGGGAACAATGTCAATATAATTGTACCAAAAAATTGTCAGTTGGTTGAATAAATAATTATCATTACTAAATGTTTCATGAAATGTAAATATGAAATATTTGATTGCATAGTCTTATTTTCAACAGCTTTTCAATTACATGTTGCTAGGTGGGATATCCCCAATGTCAAAACACAGTTTTAACATGTCCTAATCAATAACCAATATGCATAAACAGTTTGGGATAAATTGAAAACCTAAACATAAAATGTGCTATGTACACAAACATCTGCCACAATAATCATATTACTTGTATTTTTTTAAACAAGCACCTTATAAACTGCACAAGCACCAGAAACACTGTTGTTTTGACAAGTAGCAATAAATCACTGATATCGATTAGGGGGAAAATCAGGTTGTTTGTGCTGTTGAAACTAACACAACTAAAAAAAATATGGAAATGGGAGATATATTTTACCTCACTGGTTAGAGGACAACCTGCAGAAGACAGTCAGCTACATTTTGGAGTGATGCATTTCAATTTAGGGGTCGCTAAACAAAGGAACACAACACTTATTTGTCATAACTCATCGATATCATGTTGAAATCAATTGTTTGACAGAAGGGAGATGAGGTTGCGCGTCCTGTTAAAACTAACAGCTCAAAACCACACAGAATCTGGGAATAATGTGTATATCACTGGTTAGAGGACAACTTGTCGAAAACAGATTGCTACATTTTGAAGTGTTGCATTTTGATTCCAGTGGGTCACCAACGTGGTAAGTATAACACAGCTCTTTTTTTGTTAGTCACTTTTTGTTAAATCTCATAAATAGTAACTCTTTCAATTCAGAGCCTAGATTTTCCCCCTGAGGCTAATATCCATATCATGTTGAAATCAATAGAACAGGGGGCAAACGTTTAGGGTTCTACATTGTGACACTATTAAAATACTCCTTCTACAATGTTAAAACATTCTACATTGTGACATCATTAAAATACTCCTACTACAATGTTAAAACATTCTAAATTGTGACATCATTAAAATACTCCCACTACAATGTTAAAACATTCTACATTGTGACATTATATCATTGATATCATGAAACAACTCCTTCATGTATTTTCTGATGTTTGATCAGATGTCTTTTACCGGAGAATCTCTTGTCACACTGATCACAGCTATAAGGTTTCTCTCCTGTGTGTGTTCTCTGGTGTCGAGTCAGACAGCCAGATGTAGTAAAACTCTTCCCACATTGATCACAGCTATAAGATTTCTCTCCTGTGTCTTCTCTGGTGTCGAGTCAGAGAGCCAGATGCAGCAAAACTCTTCCCACATTGATCACAGCTATAAGATTTCTCTCCTGTGTGTGTACTCTGGTGTAGAGTCAGATGGCTAGATGAAGTAAAACTCTTCCCACATTGAGTACAGCTACAAGGTTTCTCTCCTGTGTGGATTTTCTGGTGTGATATGAGGCTGGTTGAACTAGTAAAACTCTTCCCACATTGACCACAGCTAAAAGATTTCTCTCCTGTGTGGATTCTCTGATGAATTTTAATGCCTGATGAAGAGGTGAATTTCTTCCCACAGTCAGAGGAGCAGTGAGTTCTCTTTCCTGTGGATCTCTGCAGGTGTTTCTTGAGGTGTTTTGATCTGGAGAGACAGCCAGATGTTGTAAAACTCTTCCCACATTGACCACAGCTAGAAGGTTTCTCTCCTGTGTGTGTTTTCTGGTGTAGAGTCAGAGAGCCAGATGCAGCAAAACTCTTCCCACATTGATCACAGCTATATTGTTTCTCTCCTGTGTGTGTTCTCTGGTGTGATATCAGGCTGTCTGGCCGAGTAAAACTCTTCACACATTGATTACAGCTATAAGGTTTCTCTCCTGTGTGTACTCGCTGGTGTCTAGTCAGATGGCAAGATGAAATATAAGTCTTCCCACATTGATCACAACTATAAGATTTCTCTCCTGTGTGTATTCTCTGGTGTACAGTCAGGTAACTAGATTAAATAAAACTTTTCACACATTGATTACAACTAAAAGATTTCTCTCCTGTGTGTATCCTCTGGTGTGATAACAGGTTGCTTGACTGAGTAAAACTCTTCCCACATTGAGTACAGCTGTATAGTTTCTCTCCTGTGTGTATTCTCTGGTGTAGAGTCAGAGAGAAAGATGTAGTAAAACTCCTCCCACATTGATCACAGCTGTAAGATTTCTCTCCAGTGTGAATTCTCAGGTGTACTTTTAGTGCTTTTAATCTTAAGTAACTCTTCCCACAATCAAAACAGTGGTGAGATTTCTCTCCTGTGTGTGTTCGCTGGTGTATTTTAAGTTCTGATGAAGATTTGCAATGTTTTCCACAGTCAGAGCAGCAGATAGATTTCTTCCCTGTGGGTCTCTGCTGGTGTTTCTTGAGGTGATAGAATCTGGACAGACTCTTCTCTGACTCGTTAGCATCATGATGTTGAGGCTCCCCAGAGGATCCATGATAGTCACGTCTCTCTCCTGTGTGAACAAGTCAGACAGATAGTTAAAGGCTCACAACAGCAGAAATCCACTGAAAAAGGTGATGCCAACAGCGTAGCCATGATAGTGTACAACAATTGACGTCTGTAATGAATGTTAAAATGACTTGACAATTGTCTTAAGACAGTCAAGTGAGCAACAATAGTCATATTTAGTCTTGTTTTCACATTAGTAGTAACTAGAAATAAGTAAAAGGTGTTGAACTCCTAAGCAGTGTGCCAGGCGACTTTTGTTCTCAAATATAGGCACCTTTCTGTGTTTGCTAAAATTGCGACAAGGGCGATGCGCACACAATTTGATTGCAGAAACACCTCCCTGCTAATGCAGAAACCGCTAGTTATGGATGTAGTATATCTGCCTGGAGCAAAAATGGTGAGCAAGTGGCCTAAGCTGTGCCATTAGAGATTCTGGGTTCGAGTCCAAGCTCTGTTGCAGCCGGCCGCGACCGGGAGGCCCATGGGGCGACGCACAATTGGCCCAGCGTCGTCCGGGTTAGGGGAGGGTTTGGCCGGCAGGGATATCCTTGTTTCATCGCGCACTGGCGACTCCTGTGGCGGGCCGGGCGCAGTGCACGCTGACCAGGTTGCCAGGTGTACAGTGTTTCCTCCGACACATTGGTGCTGCTGGCTTCCGGGTTGGATAGGCATTGTGTCAAGAAGCATCGCGGCTAGGTTGGGTTGTGTTGTGTTTCGGAGGACGCATGGCTCTCGACCTTCGCCTCTCCAGAGTCCGTATGGGAGTTGCAGCAATGAGACAAGACTATGTACCGATTGGGGAGAAAAAAGGGGTGAAAAAAAATATATATTTAACAAATGGTGAGCAAAGATTAGTTTTCACAATGTATTCTGAATATTACAGCACTAGATCAGGAGTGCTACTCAAGGAAACTCACATTAAGCTCTGTGTCTATTCACTAATTCACCACCGTGGGGGAAACTCAGGGGAGTTCTCATAGGCTGACAGCAAAAATAGCCTCCATTTCCAGGTTGATTATGATTATTATTATCATCATTTGACACTACTTTGGATTATAATTGTAAGGCTCGTTTGAATGTCCTGATTTAATATAATGTTTGTGTTATTGTCGAAAATGTACTACTTTATATTTAAAAACGACTTCAACCAGTAAAATGATCATTGGCCAGTTTACCATCAGCCTGACATCAGCCTGACAATGAGGTTTTGTCCACTAAGTGTATGCCAAAATGGTCTATAATCTCACCTAACAATAACATAGACCTACTGTAGGACCCATAACTTCACCTAACAACAACATAGACCTAGGACTATAAATCATTTAATATTTTAGGTGAAACAAGGAGACTAAAATGTCTTTGTCATGACAATTCATAACCTGATCACCAGATAATTTTGTGAATAATCCCACTAGGCTACTCTGTAATGTGTTGTCATTCTAAATGTTCTGAATAAAGGAAAATAGCTCTGTGTGTTGTACAATAGCCTATCCATCAAGGAACAGTTCTCTACACATTATGAGCTAAGTATCTCCGTTTCCAAATGGACTAACGAGACCCTACTGTAAATCAAGTAGACAATAACACATTATAAACATCAATTTGTTAGGGATGTTGGATCCAACGTGGAGCACGGCATAACTGTCTTTAACGGTGTAATGAATGAAGAACTACATTTGACTGGCATGCAGAAAATGATTTCCTGGATCAGCTGATGATAGTTGAACATGTGATTGTAACTAAAAAGCTACAGTATTAAGTATTATGTGTAATTATTTACGAACCGCATTAATGACAGTATCCATTTGGGAGTTGTCAATAAAGTTAAGGTGACTCTCGGTAAGAACCATTGGATTTAGTAAACTGAAATGATTTAGGATTTCTGTGCCCATGAAAACTGTTTTCCCAGCGTAACATAAGGAGACACTAAATGTCACGTAGTTAGAGAGCATTTCAGAGATCTGAATACAAAAAAACTGTCCGACAGCAAGATCCAGTATTTAAGTTAAAGTTCATCATATGACAAGCTTAACATTATGACTATATCTACTATTCCCTGAAGGAGGGAAACTAGGTACAACATACTATTAAATCCTCATGTTATGACTATAACTACTGTTCCCTGAAGGAGGGAAACTAGGTACAACATACTCTTAAATCCACACGTTATGACTATAACTACTGTTCCCTGAAGGAGGGAAACTAGGTACAACATACTATTAAATCCATACGTTATGACTATAACTACTGTTCCCTGAAGGAGGTAAACTAGGTACAACATACTATTAAATCCTCATGTTATGACTATAACTACTGTTCCCTGAAGGAGGGAAACTAGGTACAACATACTATTAAATCCACACGTTATGACTATAACTACTGTTCCCTGAAGGAGGGAAACTAGGTACAACATACTATTAAATCCACATGTTATGACTATAATTACTGTTCCCTGAAGGAGGGAAACTAGGTACAACCTACTATTAAATCCACATGTTATGACTATAACTACTGTTCACTGAAGGAGGGAAACTAGGTACAACATACTATTAAATCCACATGTTATGACTATAACTACTGTTCCCTGAAGGAGGGAAACTAGGTACAACATACTATTAAATCCACACCTCGCTGGAAGCCCCGCATTCCACAGGTGATGAGCGTGAGACTCGGATATATTCCTTAAATTATTTAATCCTTAAATTTAATACCTCACTTCACCGACCCAGGAAGTGGCGGAGCCAAACAGGTGTTGTAACTCGTTCATAACTGGCATGCAGATCGGTAGAAATGGTAAGATAAATTGGCACTTCAAACGGAAATGGAAAAAGTTTGCCTATTTTACCGGAAACTTCAGGAGCATAACGTCAGAATTAACGAAGGCCAACAGCAGGTGGGGAATTGGTTATTTTCTTCTGGTTATATTGACCTCTGGCTTCCTCAAGTCATTTGTGTGTGTTAATTATTTAATCAAACGCTTGAAGCATCAGTTCAGTTCAAGTTCTGCACATACAGTTGATTTTATTAAACACATGGGGTGTGTCCATATGGAAAAATACACGTCATAACATTTCAACCAATCAATTGGTAGAAAGAAAATACTATTTTTTTTAAAAAATCTGCCCTAGAACATACAACATACATGCATTCAGACCCATTCCCTTTTTACACATTTGGTTATTATAAAAATGTTTTTTTTTTTCAATTATCAATTTTCAGATAATACCTCATAAAGACATCACAATACCCCATAAAAGTGAGAAAAAAAGTTTAGAAATGCTTGTATATATATATATATATATATATATATATATATATATATATATATATATATATATGTCATGCCAGTAGGCTACAGTAGGTTGTATCTCTCTAGGTCATGCCAGTAAGCTACAGTAGGTTGTAACTCTCTAGGTCATGCCAGTAGGTTACAGTAGGTTGTATCTCTCTAGGTCATGCCAGTAGGTTGTATCTCTCTAGGTCATGCCAGTAAGCTACAGTAGGTTGTAACTCTCTAGGTCATGCCAGTAGGTTACAGTAGGTTGTATCTCTCTAGGTCATGCCAGTAGGTTGTATCTCTCTAGGTCATGCCAGTAAGCTACAGTAGGTTTTATCTCTCTAGGTCATACCAGTAAGCTACAGTAGGTTGTAACTCTCTAGGTCATGCCAGTAGGTTACAGTAGGTTGTATCTCTCTAGGTCATGCCAGTAAGCTACAGTAGGTTGTATCTCTGTAGGTCATGCCAGTAGGTTACAGTAGGTCGTATCTCTCTAGGTCATGCCAGTAGGTTACAGTAGGTTGTATCTCTCTAGGTCATGCCAGTAGGTTACAGTAGGTTGTATCTCTCTAGGTCATGCCAGTAAGCTACAGTAGGTTGTAACTCTCTAGGTCATGCCAGTAGGTTACAGTAGGTTGTATCTCTCTAGGTCATGCCAGTAGGTTGTATCTCTCTAGGTCATGCCAGTAAGCTACAGTAGGTTGTAACTCTCTAGGTCATGCCAGTAGGTTACAGTAGGTTGTATCTCTCTAGGTCATGCCAGTAGGTTGTATCTCTCTAGGTCATGCCAGTAAGCTACAGTAGGTTTTATCTCTCTAGGTCATACCAGTAAGCTACAGTAGGTTGTAACTCTCTAGGTCATGCCAGTAGGTTACAGTAGGTTGTATCTCTCTAGGTCATGCCAGTAAGCTACAGTAGGTTGTATCTCTCTAGGTCATGCCAGTAGGTTACAGTAGGTCGTATCTCTCTAGGTCATGCCAGTAGGTTACAGTAGGTTGTATCTCTCTAGGTCATGCCAGTAGGCTACAGTAGGTTGTATCTCTCTAGGTCATGCCAGTAGGTTACAGTAGGTTGTATCTCTCTAGGTCATGCCAGTAGGTTACAGTAGATTGTATCTCTCTAGATCATGCCAGTAGGTTACAGTAGGTTGTATCTCTCTAGGTCATGCCAGTAGGTTACAGTAGGTTGTATCTCTCTAGGTCATGCCAGTAGGTTACAGTAGGTTGTATCTCTCTAGGTCATGCCAGTAGGTTACAGTAGGTTGTATCTCTCTAGGTCATGCCAGTAGGTTACAGTAGGTTGTATCTCTCTAGGTCATGCCAGTAGGTTACAGTAGGTTGTATCTCTCTAGGTCATACCAGTAGGTTGTATCTCTCTAGGTCATGCCAGTAAGCTACAGTAGGTTGTAACTCTCTAGGTCATGCCAGTAGGCTACAGTAGGTTGTATCTCTCTAGGTCATGCCAGTAGGTTACAGTAGGTTGTATCTCTCTAGGTCATGCCAGTAGGTTACAGTAGATTGTATCTCTCTAGGTCATGCCAGTAGGCTACAGTAGGTTGTAGCTCTCTAGGTCATGCCAGTAGGCTACAGTAGGTTGTACTCGTCTAGGTCATGCAGGTAGGCTACAGTAGGTTGTAACTCTCTAGGTCATGCCGGTAGGCTACAGTAGGTTGAATCTCTCTAGGTCATGCCAGTAGGCTACAGTAGGTTGTACTCGTCTAGGTCATGCCAGTAGGCTACAGTAGGTTGTAACTCTCTAGGTCATGCCAGTAGGTTGTATCTCTCTAGGTCATGCCAGTAGGCTACAGTAGGTTGTATCTCTCTAGGTCATGCCAGTAGGCTACAGTAGGTTGTATCTCTCTAGGCCTTGCCAGTAGGCTACAGTAGGTTGTATCTCTCTAGGTCATGCCAGTAGGTTACAGTAGGTTGTAACTCTCTAGATCATGCCAGTAGGTTACAGTAGGTTGTATCTCTCTAGGTCATGCCAGTAGGTTACAGTAGGTTGTATCTCTCTAGATCATGCCAGTAGGTTACAGTAGATTGTATCTCTCTAGGTCATGCCAGTAGGTTACAGTAGGTTGTATCTCTCTAGGTCATGCCAGTAGGCTACAGTAGGTTGTAACTCTCTAGGTCATGCCAGTAGGCTACAGTAGGTTGTATCTCTCTAGATCATGCCAGTAGGTTACAGTAGATTGTATCTCTCTAGGTCATGCCAGTAGGTTACAGTAGGTTGTATCTCTCTAGGTCATGCCAGTAGGCTACAGTAGGTTGTAACTCTCTAGGTCATGCCAGTAGGCTACAGTAGGTTGTATCTCTCTAGGTCATGCCAGTAGGCTACAGTAGGTTGTACCTCTCTAGGTCATGCCAGTAGGCTACAGTAGGTTGTAACTCTCTAGGTCATGCCAGTAGGTTACAGTAGGTTGTATCTCTCTAGGTCATGCCAGTAGGTTATATCTCTCTAGGTCATGCCAGTAGGTTACAGTAGGTTGTAACTCTCTAGATCATGCCAGTAGATTACAGTAGGTTGTATCTCTCTAGGTCATGCCAGTAGGTTACAGTAGGTTGTATCTCTCTAGGTCATGCCAGTAGGTTACAGTAGATTGTATCTCTCTAGGTCATGCCAGTAGGTTACAGTAGGTTGTATCTCTCTAGGTCATGCCAGTAGGCTACAGTAGGTTGTAACTCTCTAGGTCATGCCAGTAGGTTACAGTAGGTTGTAACTCTCTAGGTCATGCCAGTAGGCTACAGTAGGCTGTATCTCTCTAGGTCATGCCAGTAGGTTGTATCTCTCTAGGTCATGCCAGTAGGCTACAGTAGGTTGTAACTCTCTAGGTCATGCCAGTAGGCTACAGTAGGTTGTATCTCTCTAGGTCATGCCAGTAGGCTACAGTAGGTTGTACCTCTCTAGGTCATGCCAGTAGGTTACAGTAGGTTGTATCTCTCTAGGTCATGCCAGTAGGGTACAGTAGGTTGTATCTCTCTAGGTCATGCCAGTAGGCTACAGTAGGTTGTAGCTCTCTAGGTCATGCCAGTAACCTACAGTAGGTTGTAACTCTCTAGGTCATGCCAGTAGGTTACAGTAGGTGGTAACTCTCTAGGTCATGCCAGTAAGTTACAGTTGGCTGTATCCAAGTGGACACAATTATCAACCCAATGTGGAAAGTGTTGAATTTGGTCAACAACAAAATGAATGGCTTATTTGCTACGTGAGGTTTACTTGATCTAACAGAAGTTTCGTAATTCTTAAGTTGTTACAGTGGACACTTGACATATTGACAACTTTGATAAAAACACTATAGGAGTTGTCTCCAGATCGCTATGCATATTCATGCTAGTAGCTTAGCATCTCTCTCCATTGAATACAGGCGGTTGACGACAACAACCCTCATAGAATATAAACAATAGATTACAATAATAAGATGTATCCACCAATCCAAAGACAGGATAGGCGGGAGATAGACAACCCACAGTGCAGCTTTGTGGACAACGACTCCCCTTGTCAGGACGGAGAGACATCTTGTCAGTATATCCATAATGTTTGGTGTAGCCAACCCAACTCTCACATGGCTCTATTGGGGGTCACGGTGTGTAGTAAAACATCACTACATTAAAATCACTACATGCCGTGGCCCCCCAGTCTGCGGTCAGCAGATAGACCCTCCTCAAATATATATGTTAAGTCACTTTTTGGAAACGGAACGGAGAAAACAAGGGGTAGCTTGTCTCTACGTCGTCTGATTCTAGACATATCAGTCATCATCCCAGGGCCCTCCGTTGAAGAGGTATTGACGAGCCAACTCCGAATATGCAAAGTTAAAAACTAATTGAAGGCGGTACTTACTGGTGTTAATCAGATCTCCTATCTCCTCCTCTTCATCTTCCAATGTGACAGTAATCTCTCCTTCCTTCTTAACTCCAAAAACAGCATCATCCTCTTCTTCCTCTTGTTTAACTGTAACGTCTTTCTCTTCTTCTTTCACTGTAACAGCCTCACCCTCTACTTCTTGTTTTACTGTAACATCCTCCTCTTTCACGACAATGTTCAGCCCCAGAGCTTCTTTCTCCGTCCAGCAGACTTCCTCTTCTTTAACAGGAGAGGAGTAGTTTAGGGAGCTCATGTTCGGGGATGTTAGCTAGCTAGCTATCATTAGCGACCAGACTAATGCTAACTTAACCAGCCAGCTACTATAGCTGACTAATAAAAAATAACGTAATATTAAATTAAATAGGTTAACAAGTAGATACGACAGAAGTGTGTCTACAACACAGTAGCTAATATAGACCGAAAGCGTATAAATAGCTTGAATCTTTCGGCTATCTTGGCTAGCAAGCTACCGAGGTGGTTGACGAGCTGTTTATGAAGAACCGTCCACTAGATTATACGTCACGCTGGCAGCATCGCCTGAAAGACGCACATCGCCGTCTGCTGACTGGAGGGAAACGCATTTGAGGAAATGTTACATTTTTAGATAAAGTCAATTTTAAATGTATTTAATTACCTTTTTTTTTTTTACTTTAGTTTACAGCGCATTTGGAAAGTATTCAGACCCCTTGACTTTTTCCACATTTTGTCACGTTTCAGCCTCATTCTAAAATGGATTAAATAGAAAATGTTGGTCATCAATCTACACACAATACCCAATAATGACAAAGTGAAAGCAGGTTTTTAGAAATTATCGGAAATTGATTACAAATAAAAACCAGAAATACCTTATTTACATAAGTATTCAGACCCTTTGCCATGAGACATATTACGGACATATTCATTCTCTCCCTATCCCAGTCTACTGTCCCCACATGCTTCAAGATGTCCACCATTGTTCCTGTACCCAATAGATATATATATATATATATATATATATATATTATTTACATACAGTGCCTTGCGAAAGTATTCGGCCCCCTTGAACTTTTCGACCTTTTGCCACATTTCAGGCTTCAAACATAAAGATATAAAACTGTAATTTTTTGTGAAGAATCAACAACAAGTGGGATACAATTATGAAGTGGAACAAAATTTATTGGATATTTCAAACTTTTTTAACAAATAAAAAACTGAAAAATTGGGCGTGCAAAATTATTCAGCCCCCTTAAGTTAATACTTTGTAGCGCCACCTTTTGCTGCGATTACAGCTGTAAGTTGCTTGGGGTATGTCTCTATCAGTTTTGCACATCGAGAGACTGAAATTTTTGCCCATTCCTCCTTGCAAAACAGCTCGAGCTCAGTGAGGTTGGATGGAGAGCGTTTGAACAGCAGTTTTCAGTTCTTTCCACAGATTCTCGATTGGATTCAGGTCTGGACTTTGACTTGGCCATTCTAACACCTGGATATGTTTATTTGTGAACCATTCCATTGTAGATTTTGCTTTATGTTTTGGATCATTGTCTTGTTGGAAGACAAATCTCCGTCCCAGTCTCAGGTCTTTTGCAGACTCCATCAGGTTTTCTTCCAGAATGGTCCTGTATTTGGCTCCATCCATCTTCCCATCAATTTTAACCATCTTCCCTGCCCCTGCTGAAGAAAAGCAGGCCCAAACCATGATGCTGCCACCACCATGTTTGACAGTGGGGATGGTGTGTTCAGGGTGATGAGCTGTGTTGCTTTTACACCAAACATAACGTTTTGCATTGTTGCCAAAAAGTTCGATTTTGGTTTCATCTGACCAGAGCACCTTCTTCCACATGTTTGATGTGTCTCCCAGGTGACTAGTGGCAAACTTTAAACGACACTTTTTATGGATATCTTTAAGAAATGGCTTTCTTCTTGCCACTCTTCCATAAAGGCCAGATTTGTGCAGTATACGACTGATTGTTGTCCTATGGACAGAGTCTCCCACCTCAGCTGTAGATCTCTGCAGTTCATCCAGAGTGATCATGGGCCTCTTGGCTGCATCTCTGATCAGTCTTCTCCTTGTATGAGCTGAAAGTTTAGAGGGACGGCCGGGTCTTCGTAGATTTGCAGTGGTCTGATACTCCTTCCATTTCAATATTATCGCTTGCACAGTGCTCCTTGGGATGTTTAAAGCTTGGGAAATCTTTTTGTATCCAAATCCGGCTTTAAACTTCTCCACAACAGTATCTCGGGCCTGCCTGGTGTGTTCCTTGTTCTTCATGATGCTCTCTGCGCTTTAAACGGACCTCTGAGACTATCACAGAGCAGGTGCATTTATACGGAGACTTGATTACACACAGGTGGATTCTATTTATCATCATTAGTCATTTAGGTCAACATTGGATCATTCAGAGATCCTCACTGAACTTCTGGAGAGAGTTTGCTGCACTGAAAGTAAAGGGGCTGAATAATTTTGCACGGCCAATTTTTCAGTTTTTTATTTGTTAAAAAAGTTTGAAATATCCAATAAATTTCGTTACACTTCATAATTGTGTCCCACTTGTTGTTGATTCTTCACAAAAAAATACAGTTTTATATCTTTATGTTTGAAGCCTGAAATGTGGCAAAAGGTCGAAAAGTTCAAGGGGGCCGAATACTTTCGCAAGGCACTGTATATATATATATATATATATATATTATTTAACCTTTATTTAACTAGGCAAGTCAGTTAAGAACAAATTCTTTATTTACAATGACGGCCTACCCTGGCCAAACCCAGAGGACACAGGGCCAATTGTGCACTGCCCTATGGGACTCCCAATCACGGCCGGATGTGATTCAGCCTGGATTCGAACCAGGGACTGCAGTGATGAATCTTGCACTGAGATGCAGTGTTGTAAACTGTTGCGCCACTCGGGAGCCCAGAAAGCAAAGGTAACTGATCTAAATGACTATCGCCCCGTAGCACTCACTTCCATCATCATGAAGTGCTTTGAGAGACTAGTCAAGGATCATATCACCTCTACCTTACCGGATACCCTAGACCCACTTCAATTTGCTTACCGCCTCTATAATCCACAGATGATGCAATCACCATTGCACTGCCCTATCCCATTTGGACAAGAGGAATACCTATGTAAGAATGCTGTTCTTTGACTATAGCTCAGCATTCAACACCATAGTACCCTCCAAGCTCTTCATTAAGCTTGAGGCCCTGGGTCTGAACCCACCCCTGTGTAACTGGGTCCTGGACTTCCTGACGGGCCACCCCCAGTGGCCCTGGGAGTGTGGTGCCAGGAAAATAACCTCTCACCAAACGTCAACAAAACAAAGGTGATGATCGTGGACTTCAGGAAACGGCAGAGGGGGCACCACCCCATCCACATCGATGAGACCGCAGTGGAGAAGGTGGAAAACTTCATGTTCCTCGGCGTACACATCACTGACAAACTGAAATGGTCCACCAAACACAGACAACGTGGTGTAGAAGGCGCAACAGTGACTCTTCAACCTCAGGAGGCTGAAGAAATTTGTCTAGGCACCTAAAACCCTCACAAACTTTTAAAGGTGTACAATTGAGAGCATCCTGTCAGGCTGTATCCCCACCTGGTACGGCACCTGCTCCGCCCATAACTGTAAGGCTCTCCCGAGGGTAGTGAGGTCTGCACAACGCATCACCGGGGGGGAAACTACCTGCCCTCCAGGACACCTAAACCACCCGATGTCACAGGAAGGCCAAAAAGATCATCAAGGACAACAACCACCTGAGCCACTGCCTGTTCACCCCGCTATCATCCAGAAGGCGAGGTCAGTACAGGTGCATCAAAGCTGGGACCGAGAGACTGAAAAACAGCTTCTGTCTCAAGGCCATCAGACTGTTAAACAGCCATCACTAACATTGAGTGGGTGCTGCCAACATACTGACTCAAATCTCTAGCCACTTTAATAATAAAAAATTGGATGTGATAAATGTATCACTAGTCACTTTAAACAATGCCACTTTATATAATGTTTACATATCCTACATTACTCATCTCATATGTATATACTGTACTCTATACCATCAACTGCATCTTGCCTATGCCGTTCGGCCATCGCTCATCCATATATGTACGGGGTATCCTGGAATGTTGACCTCATCCCGTCAGTAGATGATGCCTGGCTATTCTTTAAAAGTGCCTTCCTCACCAACTTACATAAGCATGCCCCACTCAAAACATTTAGAACTAGGAATAGATATAGTACTTGGTTGACTCCAGACCTGTCTGCCCTTGACCAGCACAAAAACATCCTGTGGCGTTCTGAATTAGCATCGAATAGCCCCCGTGATATGCAACTTTTCAGGGAAGTTAGGAACAAATATATGCAGGCAGTTAGAAAAGCTAAGGCTAACTTTTTCAAACAGAAATTTGAATCCTGTAGTACTAACTCAAAAAAGTTCTGGGACACTGTAAAGTCCATGAAGAATAAGAGCACCTCCTCCCAGCTGCCCACTGCTCTGAGGCTAGGAAACACTGTTACCACTGATAAATCCACTATAATTGAGAATTTCAATAAGCATTTCTCTACGGCTGGCCATGCTTTCCACCTAACTGCTCCTACCCCGGTCAACTGCCCGGCACCCTCCACAGCAACCCGCCAAAGCCCCCACCATTTCTCCTTCACCCAAATCCAGATAGCTGATGTTCTGAAAGAGCTGCAAAAATCTGGATCCATACAAATCAGCCAGGCTAGACAATCTGGACCCTCTCTTTCTAAAATGATCTGCCGAAATTGTTGCAACCCCTATTACTAGCCTGTTCAACCTCTCTTTCGTATCGTCTGAGATTCAAAAAGATTGGAAAGCTGGCGCGGTCATCCCCCTCTTCAAAGGGGGTGACACTCTAGACCCAAACTGCTACAGACCTATATCTATCCTACCCTGTCTTTCTAAGGTCTTCGAAAGCCAAGTTAACAAAACAGATTACTGACCATTTTGAATCCCACCATACCTTCTCCGCTATGCAATCTGGTTTCAGAGCTGGTCATGGGTGCACCTCAGCCACGCTCAAGGTCCTAAACAACATCATAACCGCCATCGATAAGAGACAATACTGTGCAGCCATCTTCATCGACCTGGCCAAGGCTTTCGACTCTGTCAATCACCACATTCTTATTGGCAGACTCAATAGCCTTGGTTTCTCAAATGATTGCCTCGCCTGGTTTACAAACTACTTCTCTGATCGAGTTCAGTGTGTCAAATCGGAGGGCCTGTTGTCCGGGACCTCTGGCAGTCTCTATGGGTGTGCCACAGGGTTCAATTCTCGGGCCGACTCTCTTCTCTGTATACATCAATGATGTTGCTCTTGCTGCTGGTGATTCTCTGATCCACCTCTATGCAGACGACACCATTCTGTATACTTCTGGCCCCTCCTTGGACACTGTGTTAACCTCTTGAGGATACCCTAGGATAGGGGGCGCCACAGCGCATTTTGAAAAAAAATCGTTCCCATTTTCAACGGCCTACTAATCAAACTCAGAAGATAGGGCATGCATATACTTATTATATATGGATAGAAAACACTCTAAAGTTTCTAAAACTGTTTGAATGGTGTCTGTGAGTATAACAGAACTCATTTGGCAGGCAAAACCCTGAGACATTTTCTGACAGGAAGTGGATACCTGATGTGTTGTATTGAGTTCTAACCTATCCCATTGAAAAACACAGGGGTTTAGGAATATTTTGGCACTTCCTATTGCTTCCACTAGATGTCGCCAGTCCTTTCACAGTGGTTTGAGCCTTATAGAGTCAAAACTCAGTGAATGACAGGAGTTTGAAATTGGTCACAGGGGATGGGCCATCACCATTATGACGCCGGCGGCCATGTCTGCCCCCACCTTTGGAAACGGTTTTAAAGGCAATGAAATCATCCCCCTCGAATCTTATTGGCTCTCTTGGTGTTAGTGGCCCTGAACATTTATTTTATACAACGTTTGACATGTTTGAACGAACCTACATGCGCGAGGATTGCTTTCAGTATGAAGTGCAGAGCTGCGTTTGGAGAGAGCCATAGGACGCGCTACCAACATCAGGCTAATGGAACGTGAAGTATGGACTTTTTGACCGAAAATACATCTGTTGTGGACCTGGGATGCTTTCTGATGAAGACAACTAAAGGTAGGCGATTATTGACAATATTATTGAAGATGAGATGGTTCATACTGTTGCATCCAAGATGGCGCCGAGCACTGTATATTAGCTGATTTTCTGAGTATCGCATCTCCTTTTATCGCAAAGTGTGATTACCCAGTAAAGTTAATTTAAAATCTGGTATGACGGGTGTTCTCAAGAGATATTCATCTATAAATGTTAGATTGACAATATACATTTAAAAAATCGTTATAGTATAGCAATTTATTGAAACGTAGCATTGTTTACCGGGACGCTTTTGAGGGGAAATTAGGTAGTCAACGTCAGACAGAGATGTAAAATGCTGTTTTTATATATAAATATGACCTTTATTGAACAAAAGAATGCATGCATTGTATAACATGATGTCCTAGGGGTGCCATCTGATGAAGTTTGTAAAAGGTTAGTGCTACATTTAGCTGTTTATTGATAATATGTGATGGAAGTGGTTGGTCGGAAAATGGCTATGAAGCTGCTTTTTACGATGGACTCATCTAATATAATCTAATGATTTGCTTTTCCTGTAAAACCTTTTTGAAATCGGACGACGTGGGTCGATTCAGGAGAGGTGTATCTATAAAAAAAAAAAAAAAATATTTTTTAATTTTGTAAAAAATTATGCTAATTTTTTAATGCTAATTGGCGATATGATTTTTCGCTGGATTTTGATCCCGCTAACGGGATCAGATGCTCAAGATTAACAAATCTCCAGATGAGCTTCAATGCCATACAACTCTCCTTCCGTGGCCTCCAACTGCTCTTAAACGCAGGTAAAACTAAATGCATGCTATTCAATCGATCACTGCCCGCACCTGCTCGCCCGTCCAGCATCACTACTCTGGACGGTTCTGACTTAGAATACGTGGACAACTACAAATACCTGGGTGTCTGGTTAGACTGTAAACTCTCCTTCCTGACTCACATTAAGCATCTCCAATCCAAAATTAAATCTAGAATCGGCTTCCTATATCACAACAAAGCATCCTTCACTCATGCTGCCAAACACATCCTCGTAAAACTGACCATCCTACCGATCCTCGACTTCGGTGATGTCATATATAAAATAGCCTCCAACACTCTACTCAACAAACTGGATGCAGTCTGTCACAGTGCCATCCATTTGGTCACCAAAGCCCCATACACTACCCACCACTGCGACCTGTACGCTCTCATTGGCTGGCCCTCGCTTCATACTCGTCGCCAAACCCACTGGCTCCAGGTCATCTACAAGACCCTGCTAGGTAAAGTCCCCCCTTATCTCAGCTCGCTGGTCACCATAGCAGCACCCACCTGTAGCACGCGCTCCAGCAGGTATATCTCTCTGGTCACCCCCAAAGCTAATTCCTCCTTTGGCCGTCTCTCCTTCCAGTTCTCTGCTGCCAATGACTGGAACGAACTACAAAAATCTCTGAAACTGGAAACACTTATCTCCCTCACTAGCTTTAAGCACCAGCTGTCAGAGCAGCTCACAGATCACTGCACCTGTACATAGCCCATCTATAATTTAGCCCAAACAACTACCCCTTCCCCTACTGTATTTATTTATTTATTTAGCTCCTTTGCACCCCATTATATATATATTTCTACTTTGCACTTTCTTCCACTACAAATCTACCATTCCAGTGTTTTACTTGCTATATTGTATTTACTTTGCCACCATGGCCTTTTTTTGCCTTTACCTCCCTTATTTCACCTCATTTGCTCACATTGTATATAGACGTATTCTACTACTGTATTATTGACTGTATGTTTGTTTTACTCCATGTGTAACTCTGTGTTGTTGTATGTGTCGAACTGCTTTGCTTTATCTTGGCCAGGTCGCAATTGTAAATGAGAACTTGTTCTCAACTTGCCTACCTGGTTAAATAAAGGTGAAATATATTTTTTTTAAGTACATTGTTTAAGTTTCTTTCCCATGAGATTAGCCTTAGAGAAGGCGTATCGTGTGGCCACAGCTTTTTATTGTGGAACTTTCCCAGGAAATAAGACACTCTTTTTAAAGAGTACATCAATACCTTCTTGAGAGGCAAACAAATGGCTTCAGGATATCCTACATCAGTCACAGATCAAGAGACCGAAGACAGATACATTCAGGACTATCATGAAAAGAGGGCATACGTCTTGACCCTGACAGAATAGAGGTCACCAAAGCCAAAATAAACGTGTGTAAACTTCTCTTGAACAGTTTGTGGGGCGAATTTGCTCAGAGAAGTAATATATTAACATCTATCATTAAAGATCCCGAATAATTATTGGAATACATTTTTTTCAGACCAATATGAAATTTCTAATTTTTGGTTCTAGAATCAAGACATATCTCTGTTGTAATGGAGACGTAACAAGAAGAGGGGTCTACCAGCTTCTACCACGGCCTATACACCCTCATGGAGCAGCTGCAGAGGAGGGGTCTACCAGCTTCTACCACGGCCTATGGACTATATACCCTCATGGAGCAGCTGCAGAGGAGGGTTCTACCAGCTTCTACCACGGCCTATGGACTATATACCCTCATGGAGCAGCTGCAGAGGAGGGTTCTACCAGCTTCTACCATGACCTATGGACTATATACCCTCATGGAGCAGCTGCAGAGGAGGGTTCTACCAGCTTCTACCACGGCCTATGGACTATAAACCCTCATGGAGCAGCTGCAGAGGAGGGGTCTACCAGCTTCTACCACGGCCTATACACCCTCATGGAGCAGCTGCAGAGGAGGGGTCTACCAGCTTCTACCACGGCCTATACACCCTCATGGAGCAGCTGCAGAGGAGGGGTCTACCAGCTTCTACCACGGCCTATACACCCTCATGGAGCAGCTGCAGAGGAGGGGTCTACCAGCTTCTACCACGGTCTATGGACTATATACCCTCATGGAGCAGCTGCAGAGGAGGGTTCTACCAGCTTCTACCACGGCCTATGGACTATATTCCCTCATGGAGCAGCTGCAGAGGAGGGTTCTACCAGCTTCTACCACGGCCTATGGACTATACACCCTCATGGAGCAGCTGCAGAGGAGGGTTCTACCAGCTTCTACCACGGCCTATATTCCCTCATGGAGCAGCTGCAGAGGAGGGGTCTACCAGCTTCTACCACGGCCTATGGACTATATACCCTCATGGAGCAGCTGCAGAGGAGGGTTCTACCAGCTTCTACCATGACCTATGGACTATATACCCTCATGGAGCAGCTGCAGAGGAGGGTTCTACCAGCTTCTACCACGGCCTATGGACTATAAACCCTCATGGAGCAGCTGCAGAGGAGGGTTCTACCAGCTTCTACCACGGCCTATGGACTATATACCCTCATGGACCAGCTGCAGAGGAGGGTTCTACCAGCTTCTACCACGGCCTATGGACTATATACCCTCATGGAGCAGCTGCAGAGGAGGGTTCTACCAGCTTCTACCACGGCCTATGGACTTTATACCCTCATGGAGCAGCTGCAGAGGAGGGGTCTACCAGCTTCTACCACGGCCTATGGACTATACACCCTCATGGAGCAGCTGCAGAGGAGGGTTCTACCAGCTTCTACCACGGCCTATGGACTATACACCCTCATGGAGCAGCTGCAGAGGAGGGGTCTACCAGCTTCTACCACGGCCTATGGACTATAAACCCTCATGGAGCAGCTGCAGAGGAGGGTTCTACCAGCTTCTACCACGGCCTATGGACTATATTCCCTCATGGAGCAGCTGCAGAGGAGGGGTCTACCAGCTTCTACCACGGCCTATGGACTATATACCCTCATGGAGCAGCTGCAGAGGAGGGGTCTACCAGCTTCTACCACGGCCTATGGACTATATACCCTCATGGAGCAGCTGCAGAGGAGGGGTCTACCAGCTTCTACCACGGCCTATGGACTATACACCCTCATGGAGCAGCTGCAGAGGAGGGGTCTACCAGCTTCTACCACGGCCTATGGACTATACACCCTCATGGAGCAGCTGCAGAGGAGGGGTCTACCAGCTTCTACCACGGCCTATGGACTATACACCCTCATGGAGCAGCTGCAGAGGAGGGGTCTACCAGCTTCTACCACGGCCTATATTCCCTCATGGAGCAGCTGCAGAGGAGGGGTCTACCAGCTTCTACCACGGCCTATATTCCCTCATGGAGCAGCTGCAGAGGAGGGTTCTACCAGCTTCTACCACGGCCTATGGACTATACACCCTCATGGAGCAGCTGCAGAGGAGGGGTCTACCAGCTTCTACCACGGCCTATATTCCCTCATGGAGCAGCTGCAGAGGAGGGTTCTACCAGCTTCTACCACGGCCTATGGACTATAAACCCTCATGGAGCAGCTGCAGAGGAGGGGTCTACCAGCTTCTACCACGGCCTATGGACTATATTCCCTCATGGAGCAGCTGCAGAGGAGGGGTCTACCAGCTTCTACCATGACCTATGGACTATATACCCTCATGGAGCAGCTGCAGAGGAGGGGTCTACCAGCTTCTACCACGGCCTATGGACTATACACCCTCATGGAGCAGCTGCAGAGGAGGGTTCTACCAGCTTCTACCACGGCCTATGGACTATACACCCTCATGGAGCAGCTGCAGAGGAGGGGTCTACCAGCTTCTACCACGGCCTATGGACTATAAACCCTCATGGAGCAGCTGCAGAGGAGGGTTCTACCAGCTTCTACCACGGCCTATGGACTATATTCCCTCATGGAGCAGCTGCAGAGGAGGGGTCTACCAGCTTCTACCACGGCCTATGGACTATATACCCTCATGGAGCAGCTGCAGAGGAGGGGTCTACCAGCTTCTACCACGGCCTATGGACTATATACCCTCATGGAGCAGCTGCAGAGGAGGGGTCTACCAGCTTCTACCACGGCCTATGGACTATACACCCTCATGGAGCAGCTGCAGAGGAGGGGTCTACCAGCTTCTACCACGGCCTATGGACTATACACCCTCATGGAGCAGCTGCAGAGGAGGGGTCTACCAGCTTCTACCACGGCCTATGGACTATACACCCTCATGGAGCAGCTGCAGAGGAGGGGTCTACCAGCTTCTACCACGGCCTATATTCCCTCATGGAGCAGCTGCAGAGGAGGGGTCTACCAGCTTCTACCACGGCCTATATTCCCTCATGGAGCAGCTGCAGAGGAGGGTTCTACCAGCTTCTACCACGGCCTATGGACTATACACCCTCATGGAGCAGCTGCAGAGGAGGGGTCTACCAGCTTCTACCACGGCCTATATTCCCTCATGGAGCAGCTGCAGAGGAGGGTTCTACCAGCTTCTACCACGGCCTATGGACTATAAACCCTCATGGAGCAGCTGCAGAGGAGGGGTCTACCAGCTTCTACCACGGCCTATGGACTATATTCCCTCATGGAGCAGCTGCAGAGGAGGGGTCTACCAGCTTCTACCATGACCTATGGACTATATACCCTCATGGAGCAGCTGCAGAGGAGGGTTCTACCAGCTTCTACCACGGCCTATGGACTATATTCCCTCATGGAGCAGCTGCAGAGGAGGGTTCTACCAGCTTCTACCATGACCTATGGACTATATTCCCTCATGGAGCAGCTGCAGAGGAGGGTTCTACCAGCTTCTACCATGACCTATGGACTATATTCCCTCATGGAGCAGCTGTAGAGAAGGGGTCTACCAGCTTCTACCACGGCCTATGGACTATATACCCTCATGGAGCAGCTGCAGAGGAGGGGTCTACCAGCTTCTACCACGGCCTATATTCCCTCATGGAGCAGCTGCAGAGGAGGGGTCTACCAGCTTCTACCACAGCCTATGGACTATATACCCTCATGGAGCAGCTGCAGAGGAGGGTTCTACCAGCTTCTACCATGACCTATGGTCTATATACCCTCATGGAGCAGCTGCAGAGGAGGCTTCTACCAGCTTCTACCACGGCCTATGGACTATAAACCCTCATGGAGCAGCTGCAGAGGAGGGTTCTACCAGCTTCTACCACGGCCTATGGACTATATTCCCTCATGGAGCAGCTGCAGAGGAGGGGTCTACCAGCTTCTACCACGGCCTATGGACTATATACCCTCATGGAGCAGCTGCAGAGGAGGGGTCTACCAGCTTCTACCACAGCCTATGGACTATATACCCTCATGGAGCAGCTGCAGAGGAGGGGTCTACCAGCTTCTACCACGGCCTATGGACTATATACCCTCATGGAGCAGCTGCAGAGGAGGGTTCTACCAGCTTCTACCACGGTCTATGGACTATATTCCCTCATGGAGCAGCTGCAGAGGAGGGGTCTACCAGCTTCTACCACGGTCTATGGACTATATTCCCTCATGGAGCAGCTGCAGAGGAGGGTTCTACCAGCTTCTACCACGGCCTATGGACTATATACCCTCATGGAGCAGCTGCAGAGGAGGGGTCTTTACCATGACACAGACTCTGTGGTCTATGTAAGGAAACCTGGTGATTGGACCCCCCCTCCTCTTAGCAACTATCTGGGTGGTTTAACCAGTGAACTGGAAGATGGTGACCATATGATAGTGGTCATCCCCCCCTCTTAGTAACTATCTGGGTGGTTTAACCAGTGAACTGGAAGATGGTGACCATATGATAGTGGTCATCCTGTGGACCCAAAAGCTATGCTTTTAGCACTAAAAACAATCACGTAGTGTTGAAAGCCAAAGGCAAAACAATGAAAATGCCCCACGTGTAAACTTGGAATCAATCACACACTTAGTCGAGGGTTTTATAAACGACCGGAATAGTGAATTAGAAATGTTGACCTCCTACAAAGAGATTGTTGGGGATACAAAGGGGTTCCATCTACATAATGCCCCACTTACTAAAAGATTCCAGGCAGTCTATGATAAGAGATTGTTAGGGATACAAAGGGGTTCCATCTACGTAATGCCCCACTTACTAAAAGATTCCAGGAAGTCTATGATAAGAGATTGTTAGGGATACAAAGGGGTTCCATCTACGTAATGCCCCACTTACTAAAAGATTCCAGGTAGTCTATGATAAGAGATTGTTGGGGATACAAAGGGGTTCCATCTACGTAATGCCCCACTTACTAAAAGATTCCAGGTAGTCTATGATAAGAGATTGTTGGGGATACAAAGGGGTTCCATCTACGTAATGCCCCACTTACTAAAAGATTCCAGGTAGTACATTTACATTACATTTACATTTAAGTCATTTAGCAGACGCTTTTATCCAGAGCGACTTACAAATTGGTGGATTCACCTTATGATATCCAGTGGAACAACCACTTTACAATAGTGCATCTAAATCTTTTAAGGGGGGGGGGGGGGGGTTAGAAGGATTACTTTATCCTATCCTAGGTATTCCTTAACCTGTTAGGGCAAGGGGGCAGTATTTACACCGCCGGATAAAAAACGTACCCGATTTAATCTGGTTACCACTCCTACCCAGTAACTAGAATATGCATATACTTATTACATATGGATAGAAAACACCCTAAAGTTTCTAAAACTGTTTGAATGGTGTCTGTGAGTATAACATAACTCATTTGGCAGGCCAAAACGTGAGAAGATTCTGTACAGGAAGTACCCTGTCTGACCATTTCTTGCTATTCTTTGTCATCTCTATTCATTACAAAGGATCTCTGCTGTTACGTGACACTTACCACGGCTCCAATGGGCTCTCAGAGCCTGGGAAAAACCTGAATGACGTAATTCAAAGCCCTGGCTGAAACACACAAGCGCTTTTGCTAAGTGGTCTATCAGAGGACAAAGGGCTTAGGCTCCTGCACTGGCCGCCCCCGTCTTTCTGTTTTTCCCTCTATTTAGCGAAACACAGATTCCCGGTCGGAATATTATCGCTTTCTTACGAGAAAAATGGCATAAAAATTGATTTTAAACAGCGGTTGACATGCTTCGAAGTACGGTAATGAAATATTTAGAAATCTTTTGTCACGAAATGCGCCATGCGCACGACCGTTATTTACCATTGGGATAGTGTCTAGAACGCACGAACAAAACGCAGCTGATGGAACATAACTATGGATTATTTTGGACCAAACCTACATTTGTTATTGAAGTACAAGTCCTGGGAGTGCATTCTGACGAAGAACAGGAAAGGTAATCAAACTTTTATAATAGTAAACCGGAGTTTGGTCAGCGCTAAACTTGGTGGGTGTCTAAATGGCTAGCCCTGTGATGCCGGGCTATCTACTGAGAATATAGCAAAATGTGCTTTCACTGAAAAGCTATTTTAAAATCGGACATATCGAGTGCATAGAGGAGTTCTGTATCTATAATTCTTAAAATAATTGTTATGCTTTTTGTGAACGTTTATCGTGAGTAATTTAGTAAATTGTTAGTAAATTAATCGGAAGTTTGCGGGGGGTATGCTAGTTCTGAACGTCACATGCTAATGTAAAAAGCTGGTTTTTCATATAAATATGAACTTGATTGAACAAAACATGCATGTATTGTATAACATAATGTCCTAGGTGTGTCATCTGATGAAGATCATCAAAGGTTAGTGCTGCATTTAGCTGTCTTCTGGGTTTTTGTGACATTATATGCTAGCTTGAAAAATGGGTGTCTGATTATTTCTGGCTGGGTACTCTGCTGACATAATCTAATGTTTTGCTTTCGTTGTAAAGCCTTTTTGAAATCGGACAGTGTGGTTAGATTAACGAGAGTCTTGTCTTTAACCTGTTGGGTCTAGGGGGCAGCATTTGCACGTCTGGATAAAAAAAATTTACCCGATTTAATCTGGTTACTAATCCTACCCAGTAACTAGAATATGCATATACTTATTATATATGGATAGAAAACACTCTAAAGTTTCCAAAACTGTTTGAATGGTGTCTGTGAGTATAACAGAACTCATTTGGCAGGCAAAACCCTGAGACATTTTCTGACAGGAAGTGGATACCTGATGTGTTGTATTGACTTTAAACCTATCCCATTGAAAAACACAGGGGTTTAGGAATATTTTGGCACTTCCTATTGCTTCCACTAGATGTCACCAGCCTTTACAAAGTGTTTTGAGTCTTCTGGAGGGAGATCTGACCGAACAAGAGCCATGGAACGATGATGTCCCATTAGACACCTGGCGCGCGAGTTCATGTTGGGTACCCTCGTTCCAATACGTTATAAAAGAGTATGCATTCGTCCACCTTGAATATTATTCATGTTCTGGTTAAAAAAGGCCCTAATGATTTATGCTATACAACGTTTGACATGTTTGAACGAACGGAAATATATTTTTTCCCCTCGTTCATGACGAGAAGTCCGGCTGGCTTACATCATGTGCTAACGAGACGGAGATTTTTGGACATAAATGATGAGCTTTTTTGAACAAAACTACATTCGTTATGGACCTGTGATACCTGGAAGTGACATCTGATGAAGAGAATCAAAGGTAATGGATTATTTACATAGTATTTTCGATTTTAGATCTCCCCAACATGACGTCTAGTCTGTATCGCAACGCGTATTTTTCTGGGCGCAGTGCTCAGATTATTGCAAAGTGTGATTTCCCAGTAAGGTTATTTTTAAATCTGGCAAGTTGATTGCGTTCAAGAGATGTAAATCTATAATTCTTTAAATGACAATATAATATTTTACCAATGTTTTCTAATTTTAATTATTTAATTTGTTACGCTGACTTGACTGCCGGTTATTGGAGGGAAACGATTTCCTCAACATCAATGCCATAGTAAAACGCTGTTTTTGGATATAAATATGAACTTGATAGAACTAAAAATGCATGCATTGTCTAACATAATGTCCTAGGAGTGTCATCTGATGGAGATTGTAAAAGGTTAGTGCATCATTTTAGCTGGTTTTATGGTTTTGGTGACCCTGTCTTTGACTTGACAAAACATTACACACAACTCTTGTAAATGTACTGTCCTAACATACTCTAAATTTATGCTTTCGCCGTAAAACCTTTTTGAAATCGTAAAACGTGGTTAGATTAAGGAGATGTTTATCTTTCAAATGGTGTAAAATAGTTGTATTTTTGAAAAATTTGAATTTTGACATTTATTTGGATTCAAATTTGCCGCTCTTGAAATGCACCTGCTGTTGATGGAGTGCACCACGGGTGGCACGCTAGCGTCCCACCTAGCCCCAAGAGGTTAAATAGCTGTAAAATAGTCATATGTTTGAGAAATTGAAGTAATAGCATTTCTAAGGGATTTGAAAATTGCGCCACAGGATTCAACTGGCTGTTGAGTGGGTGGGACGCAAGCGTCCCACCTAGCCCTGAGAGGTTAAAGAGGTGGGGTTTCAGGTGTCTCCGGAAGGTTCCCCTCACAGCTCCGCAGGCAAGCACCATGGTCTTGTAGCGGATGCGAGCTTCAACAGGAAGCCAGTGGAGAGAGCGGAGGAGCGGGGTGACGTGAGAGAACTTGGGAAGGTTGAACACCAGACGGGCTGCAGCGTTCTGGATGAGTTGTAGGGGTTTAATGGCACAGGCAGGGAGCCCAGCCAACAGCGAGTTGCAGTAATCCAGACGGGAGATGACAAGTGCCTGGATTAGGACCTGCGCCGCTTCCTGTGTGAGGCAGGGTCGTTCTCTGCGAATGTTGTAGAGCATGAACCTACAGGATCGGGTCACCGCCTTGATGTTAGTAGAGAACGACAGGGTGTTGTCCAGGGTCACGCCAAGGTTCTTAGCACTCTGGGAGGAGGACACAATGGAGTTGTCAACCGTGATGGCGAGATCATGGAACGGGCAGTCCTTCCCCGGGAGGAAGAGCAGCTCCGTCTTGCCGAGGTTCAGCTTGAGGTGGTGATCCGTCATCAACACTGATATGTCTGCCAGACATGCAGAGATGCGATTCGCCACCTGGTTATCAGAAGGGGGAAAGGAGAAGATTAATTGTGTGTCGTCTGCATAGCAATGATAGGAGAGACCATGTGAGGATATGACAGAGCCAACTGACTTGGTGTATAGCGAGAATAGGAGAGGGCCTAGAACAGAGCCCTGGGGGACACCAGTGGTGAGAGCACGTGGTGCGGAGACAGATTCTCGCCACGCCACCTGGTAGGAGCGACCTGTCAGGTAGGACGCAATCCAAGCGAGGGCCGCGCCGGAGATGCCCAACTCGGAGAGGGTGGAGAGGAGGATCTGATGGTTCACAGTATCAAAGGCAGCAGATAGGTCTAGGAGGATGAGAGCAGAGGAGAGAGAGTTAGCTTTAGCAGTGCGGAGAGCCTCCGTGACACAGAGAAGAGCAGTCTCAGTTGAATGACCAGCCTTGAAACCTGACTGATTTGGATCGAGAAGGTCATTCTGAGAGAGATAGCAGGAGAGCTGGCCAAGGACGGCACGTTCAAGAGTTTTGGAGAGAAAAGAAAGAAGGGATACTGGTCTGTAGTTGTTGACTTTGGAGGGATCGAGTGTAGGTTTTTTCAGAAGGGGTGCAACTCTCGCTCTCTTGAAGACGGAAGGGACGTAGCCAGCGGTCAAGGATGAGTTGATGAGCGAGGTGAGGTAAGGGAGAAGGTCTCCGGAAATGGTCTGGAGAAGAGAGGAGGGGATAGGGTCAAGCCGGCAGGTTGTTGGGCGGCCGGCCGTCACAAGATGCGAGATTTAATCTGGAGAGATAGGGGAGAAAGAGGTCAAAGCACAGGGTAGGGCAGTGTGAGCAGGACCAGCGGTGTCGTTTGACTTAGCAAACGAGGATCGGATGTCGTCAACCTTCTTTTCAAAATGGTTGACGAAGTCATCCGCAGAGATGGAGGGGGGGGGGGGGGGGAGGAGGATTCAGGAGGGAGGAGAAGGTGGCAAAGAGCTTCCTAGGGTTAGAGGCAGATGCTTGGAATTTAGATTGGTAGAAAGTGGCTTTAGCAGCAGAGACAGAAGAGGAAAATGTAGAGAGGAGGGAGTGACAGGACGCCAGGTCCGCAGGGAGGCGAGTTTTCCTCCATTTCCGCTCGGCTGCCCGGAGCCCTGTTCTGTGAGCTCGCAATGAGTCGTTGAGCCACGGAGCAGGAGGGGAGGACCGAGCCGGCAAGGAGGATAGGGGACATAGAGAATCAAAGGATGCAGAAAGGGAGGAGAGGAGGGTTGAGGAGGCAGAATCAGGGGATAGGTTGGAGAAGGTTTGAGCAGAGGGAAGAGATGATAGGATGGAAGAGGAGAGAGTAGCGGGAGAGAGAGAGCGAAGGTTGGGACGGCGCAATACCATCCGAGTAGGGGCAGAGTGAGAAGTGTTGGATGAGAGCGAGAGGGAAAAGGATACAAGGTAGTGGTCGGAGACTTGGAGGGGAGTTGCAATGAGATTAGTGGACGAACAGCATCTAGTAAAGATGAGGTCAAGTGCATTGCCTGCCTTGTGAGTAGGGGGGAAGGTGAGAGGGTGAGGTCAAAAGAGGAGAGGAGTGGAAAGAAGGAGGCAGAGAGGAATGAGTCAAAGTTAGACGTGGGGAGGTTAAAGTCACCCAGAACTGTGAGAGGTGAGCCATGCTCAGGAAAGGAACTTATCAAGACGTCAAGCTCATTGATGAACTCTCCTAGGGAACCTGGAGGGCGATAAATGATAAGGATGTTAAGCTTGAAAGGGCTGGTAACTGTGACAGCATGGAATTCAAATGAGGAGATAGACAGATGGGTCAGGGGAGAAAGACAGAATGTCCACTTGGGAGAGATGAGGATTCCAGTGCCACCACCCCGCTGGCCAGATGCTCTCGGGGTATGCGAGAACACGTGGGCAGACGAGGAGAGAGCAGTAGGAGTAGCAGTTTTATCTGTGGTAATCCATGTTTCCGTCAGTGCCAAGAAGTCGAGGTGCTGGAGGGTAGCATAGGCTGAGATGAACTCTGCCTTGTTGGCCTCAGACCGGCAGTTCCAGAGGCTGCCGGAGACCTGGAACTCCACGTGGGTCGTGCGCGCTGGGACCACCAGGTTAGAGTGGCAGCGGCCACGCGGTGTGAAGCGTTTGTGTGGCCTGTGCAGAGGGGAGAGAACAGGGATAGACAGACACATAGTTGACAGGCTACAGAAGAGGCTACGCTAATGCAAAGGAGATTGGAATGACAAGTGGACTACACTTCTCGAATGTTCAGAAAGTTCAGCTTACGTTGCAAAAATGTTATTGACTAAAATGACGAAGATGATACAGTACTGCTGGCTGGTGAAGTAGGCTAGCTAGCAGTGGCTGCGTTGTTGACTTTGTTTGAACGTGTAGCTGGCTAGGTAACCTATTTTCGTCGCGGGGGACGAAAATAGCTGGCTAGCTAACCTCGATAATTACTCCAAACTACACAATTATCAAACTATGACAAAGTCAACTAACACTGCACTAGTCAAATCGTTCCATTGTAATGTATTAGTTTCTACAGTGCTGCTAGTCAGTAAAGGTTGGCTAGCTAGCAGTGGGTTTGATGATGACTAGGTGTTTTGACTAAGTCTGGAGTCTGGATAACTGCGTCGCGTCGCGGCACGGCTGGCTAGCTAACCTCGATAATTACTCTAAACTACACAATTATCTTAGATACAAAGACAGCAAAGACAGCTATGTAGCTAGCTAGCACTACACTAATCACGTCGTTCCGTTGTAATGTAATAGTTTCTACAGTGCTGCTAGTCGGTAGAAGTTGGCTAGTTGGCTAGCTAGCAGTGTTGACTAAGTTAGGAGGACGAAAACAGCTGGCTGGCTAGCTACCCTCGATAATTACTCTAAACTACACAATTATCTTTGATACAAAGACGGCTATGTAGCTAGCTAAGAAAAAATTGCTCAGATCAAACAAATCAAACCGTTGTAATGTAATGAAATGTAATATTACCTGTGGAGCGAAGCGAAGTGCGACTACCTTCTCCATGACAAGTGATTACTTTTACCTGACAGGACCACCTTACCCTTTGGTTACTGACTTTATGGTACAAGCCCCTGTGTGTCTTAACCCTTAAGATATAATGGCTGCTGTAGAAGGTTTTGATCCCAGGTTGCAACTACCATTTTCGGCCTTAATCGCAGGCCAATACAATAGCAGTAAAACTTGTTTTGTAAAAAAGTATTTTAGAGAATTCTGAACATGTATTATCTCAGAAACCTGACAATATTGTGTGGTGTTATTCATGTTATCAACCCTTGTATGATGAGTTGTTGAAGAAAATACAAATTTAGTTTGTTGACAGAATACCAGCATCCCTGTCTGATGATGAACTTTTACCTCCTCATAAAAACAATGTTGGTTTTGGATGGTGTGCTTTTTGTGAACATTCTAAAATAGCTTGAGTTTTTACTCAATATACTGATCATCGAAACTTGTCAGTGCTTTACTTGGTACAAAATGTGTTTCACCAAGGTAAAAATAGCCGTCCCATTAGTTTGAAAGTCAATTACTTGGTTTTGTTCAAAAACCCTAGAGACAAACTACAAATAAACATTCTAGCTCAGCTGATGTACCCTGGAAGGAAATCCTACTTCATGGATAGCTATGAGGACGCTACCAAATCGTGGATTTAAAAGCAAATACTCCAGAACACCTGAGGCTCCGAACAGGCCTGTTCCCGTGGGAGTGGCCGACGGTGTACATTCCTAAAAAGTAAACAATATGTCTCCGCGTTTAAAAAGAAACCTGCCCCTCTTGAGATCCCTAGTTGGGGCTAGCCATAAAGAACGGAAGGCCATCTTGGATCATTGTTCTTCAGATCTCATATTATCCCTATGTGAGATTGCTTTGAATCTTCTCAAAGGGCGCATTCCACTCACCCTGACCCAATTAAAAACATTAAAGAGACAAAAGGCAGCGATCAAACTCTTTGCCAGTAAAAGTGCAAGTCTTCAAAGGAAAAGACATACCATACAACAGTCTGGGGGTTTCTTCTACCTTTACTCAGTATAGCCGTGTCCTTCATCACCAGCCTCATTGCTGCCAGGCGTGGGGGTTATCTTCCTTTACTCAGTATAGCCGTGTCCTTCATCACCAGCCTCATTGCTGCCAGGCGTGGGGGTTATCTTCCTTTACTCAGTATAGCCGTGTCCTTCATCACCAGCCTTATTGCTGCCAGGCGTGGGGGTTATCTTCCTTTACTCAGTATAGCCGTGTCCTTCATCACCAGCCTTATTGCTGCTAGACGTGGGGGTTATCTTCCTTTACTCAGTATAGCCGTATCCTTCATCACCAGCCTTATTGCTGCCAGGCGTGGGGGTTATCTTCCTTTACTCAGTATAGCCGTGTCCTTCATCACCAACCTTATTGCTGCTAGACGTGGGGGTTATCTTCTACCTTTACTCAGTATAGCCGTGTCCTTCATCACCAGCCTTATTGCTGCTAGACGTGGGGGTTGAACACAGAATGTGATGGCCAATAAAATGTACTTAGTGCCTCATCAAAAGTTGGATAGACTTAAACAACAATTACAGGGTCCTGAAAATATCAGACAAACAGCGGAAAATGATTTGGATATGGCCATGAAGGATATTTTGAACAGAAAAGGATGAATCCCTATGATAAGGTCCAAAAATACACAAACCTCTTTGCAAAGGTATTTGACCTTGGTAAAACAAGGTGAGAGAGAGACCAACCATTTATCGCTTTCCCTATGGGAAACCTTAAAGGATGACGCGCATAGAGAGAGCCATGCCCCTGTAATGCCTGGACTGGTGATCTTACCAGTTGAAGATCAAATACATGTTGAAGATAATGTCTGCATGACTTGTTGACACATGTTCCAGCATGTAACAGGAAAAATGTTAGATACATTATGAACAAGATAAAAGATTCAAAGGCGGCCGCTACTTGGAATGACAAAGGAGAGTTTATCTTTCAGGGGGATGTTGTCAGGGGTTCACATATGATGGACTTGCTTAAAAGTATCTCTGCATCCCACCAGACTGCTGATGATAGAAGACCTCCTGGGTGGCTTCAGTTTCTTAAAGCCCTGTCAGTCCTCAACATTCCCCTCTCAGGTGTACCAAACTATAAGCTTCCCCAACAGATTCAAACTTTAAAACAAAACCCTTCAAAGAGCTACAGCACTCCTAAAGATGTTCTTGCAACCCCTCCCCCTTTTGAAAGGGTTAGTAATAACTCATTTATGGACGAGTCCTCACCCTTGACCTTTTCCTAATCCTGATCTCTCAGGGTGGTTAGACTTTTGAATGACTTCTGAATGACTTTTGATTCAATTCAATGAATTGTATTTAAAAAAAATAATACAATTTAACATTTGTGAAATTCTTTAAACATTTCACGTGAGCATACGCCTTGATTACAGGGTCTTAACCCTCAGCTCCATCTGTCTTCCTTTAACCCTCGTCTCCATCTGTCGTCCTTTAACCCTCGTCTCCATCTGTCGTCCTTTAACCCTCGTCTCCATCTGTCGTCCTTTAACCCTCGTCTCCATCTGTCGTCCTTTAACCCTCGTCTCCATCTGTCATCCTTTAACCCTCGTCTCCATCTGTCGTCCTTTAACCCTCGCCTCCATCTATCATCCTTTAACCCCCGTCCTTTAACCCTCGTCTCCATCTGTCGTCCTTTAACCCTCGTCTCCATCTGTCATCCTTTAACCCTCGCCTCCATCTATCATCCTTTAACCCCCGTCCTTTAACCCTCGTCTCCATCTGTCGTCCTTTAACCCTCGTCTCCATCTGTAGTCCTTTAACCCTCGTCTCCATCTGTCGTCCTTTAACCCTCGCCTCCATCTATCATCCTTTAACCCCCGTCCTTTAACCCTCGTCTCCATCTGTAGTCCTTTAACCCTCGTCTCCATCTGTCATCCTTTAACCCTCGCCTCCATCTATCATCCTTTAACCCCCGTCCTTTAACCCTCGTCTCCATCTGTCGTCCTTTAACCCCCGTCTCCATCTGTCGTCCTTTAACCCTCGTCTCCATCTGTCGTCCTTTAACCCTCGTCTCCATCTGTCGTCCTTTAACCCTCGTCTCCATCTGTCATCCTTTAACCCTCGTCTCCATCTGTCGTCCTTTAACCCTCGTCTCCATCTGTCGTCCTTTAACCCTCGTCTCCATCTGTCGTCCTTTAACCCTCGTCTCCATCTGTCGTCCTTTAACCCCCGTCTCCATCTGTCGTCCTTTAACCCTCGTCTCCATCTGTGGTCCTTTAACCCCCGTCTCCATCTGTCGTCCTTTAAGCCTATCCTATGACACCTACAGTATTCACCTCTAACACAGACCTTGTTTTTTTCCTAGTGCTCTTTAGAAACCTGAATAGCAACTACATCCAAGCAATAATGTGTTCTGCTGGACAAAACCTTTTGTTATCTGTTTATTTCATTACATCATCAACATTCCTAGTGGTCTAGGGAAAGTAATAATACTTTTATTCAGTTCTAACTGCAAATTCTAATAGACAGTGGTCTGATGTTCGAGGCTCACAAACAAAGTGAGAGAGGACCCACTCAAGGCTGACTTCACTATCAATCTGAAGCATGACGTAAGCTTCATATCCAAACGCCTTATAGCTATGAGTTTGATGCTTCTAATGGAATTGTGTATAAAGAGTCATTTAAATTATTTGTTTTTAACGTTTTGAAATATCTGCTACTGTCATGACGGTATGGAGAAAAGCAGATGTTTTTATTTCATTTGTGTCTCTGACACTGCACTTTCTTCAACTTGTACTTCTCTGCTGTCCCCTGTCCTTTCCTGCTCTTGTTGACCAGTGAGCCTACAGTATACGCTAACCTCGCCTTAAGCGTAGTAGGTGCAAATAAAGTGAAGTATAATTTTAATATAACCTGGTGTCACAAATGAATTTCCTCCGACAATTGCCCAATAGAAGCAGCTTCCTCCTCATATCTCCCTCCTCCTAAAGCCCTACTGGCTGTCACATTGTTGTGTGAGGGACTCTCCGTCCCTGTGACTCCGCCTTTTCATTCTTTTCTGCCTTTTAATCTCAGAGCATCTTCAGTCCTTCATTCAGGGGAGAAATAGAATAACACTCTCTCTCTCCCTCTCTCTCTCTCTCTGTGGACACATTCCCTGTCACATTTCTTAGCCTCATGGATTTAGCCTCAGATATGAAAGACAGGGAATGGTAACACTTTACAATAAGGTTACATTAGTTAACCTGAATAAATAAATCATTCATTTAATATCTACTAAGTATTTATTCATTGTGTGTGTTTACTAAGCCATAAATGCATTAATACATTATTTGAAAAAGCTGATAATTCATGTTAGTTAATAGTTATATAACTTTAATTTCCTGCATCTAAACCATTCAGAAACAAATGGTCTGTTAGGAAGAGAGTTACTCATTCATAATTAACAGCATGATAAGGTTTTATCATGTATCATGTATTATTTTTAGTGATGCAGGTTCATGTCATTGAGAGATTGTCTTTATTCTAGTTTAAAAATAACTTACCATTGACTAACTGATGCCATGACAACTTGTTAAGCAATAGCAAATGAAGAAAACAATCTGTTCAGAGTATGTCATTTATCTTTAATTTGAAAAGCAGGATCATCAACATCACACAGTTTCATCACAAGTTTACCTAATGTTAGTTAACCTCTTGGGGCTAGGTGGGACGCTAGCGTGCCACCTGTGGTGCACTCCATCAACAGCAGGTGCATTTCAAGAGCGGCAAATTTGAATCCAAATAAATGTCAAAATTCAAATTTTTCAAAAATACAACTATGTTACACCATTTGAAAGATAAACATCTCCTTAATCTAACCACGTTTTACGATTTCAAAAAGGTTTTACGGCGAAAGCATAAATTTAGAGTATGTTAGGACAGTACATTTACAAGAGTTGTGTGTAATGTTTTGTCAAGTCAAAGACAGGGTCACCAAAACCATAAAACCAGCTAAAATGATACACTAACCTTTTACAATCTCCATCAGATGACACTCCTAGGACATTATGTTAGACAATGCATGCATTTTTAGTTCTATCAAGTTCATATTTATATACAAAAACAGCGTTTTACTATGGCATTGATGTTGAGGAAATCGTTTCCCTCCAATAACCGGCAGTCAAGTCAGCGTCAGAAATTAAATAATTAAAATTAGAAAACATTGTTAAAATATTATATTGTCATTTAAAGAATTATAGATTTACATCTTTTGAACGCAATCAACTTGCCAGATTTAAAAATAACCTTACTGGGAAATCACACTTTGCAATAATCTGAGCACTGTGCCCAGAAAAATACGCGTTGCGATACAGACTAGACGTCATGTTGGGGAGATCTAAAATCGAAAATACTATGTAAATAATCCATTACCTTTGATTCTCTTCATCAGATGTCACTTCCAGGTATCACAGGTCCATAACGAATGTAGTTTTGTTCAAAAAAGCTCATCATTTATGTCCAAAAATCTCCGTCTCGTTAGCACATGATGTAAGCCAGCCGGACTTCTCGTCATGAACGAGGGGAAAAAATATATTTCCGTTCGTTCAAACATGTCAAACGTTGTATAGCATAAATCATTAGGGCCTTTTTTAACCAGAACATGAATAATATTCAAGGTGGACGAATGCATAGCCTTTTATAACGTATTGGAACGAGGGTACCCAACATGAAGTAGCGCGCCAGGTGTCTAATGGGACATCACCGTTCCATGGCTCTTGTTCGGTCAGATCTCCCTCCAGAAGACTCAAAACACTTTGTAAAGGCTGGTGACATCTAGTGGAAGCAATAGGAAGTGCCAAAATATTCCTAAACCCCTGTGTCTTTCAATGGGATAGCTTTAAAGTCAATACAACACATCAGGTATCCACTTCCTGTCAGAAAATGTCTCAGGGTTTTGCCTGCCAAATGAGTTCTGTTATACTCACAGACACCATTCAAACAGTTTTGGAAACTTTAGAGTGTTTTCTATCCATATATAATAAGTATATGCATATTCTAGTTACTGGGTAGGATTAGTAACCAGATTAAATCGGGTACATTTTTTTTATCCAGACGTGCAAATGCTGCCCCCTAGACCCAACAGGTTAACCTGAAAGGTTAGCCTACCTAAACAGTAGCTAGCTAACAGCAGATCATGACTTAGTATAAAAGTCTGCACTGAACTTCAAAGGCTGTTTTTTCAGTAGCTACATGTTTGCTGTTTGCTGTCTCTTGTAAATTCCTCTGTCATTATTTCTAACTGTTAGATATGGCTCGTTGGCTAATCATTAGATAGGTGGATAGCTTTTTTGTGAATACATGTTTTATTTGTCATGTTGGTGAGCTGCAGTGAGTGACAGATCTTGGTTTTGTATTGAAGTGTAGACTGTTGACCCCTGGAGGTGGGAGGTAGAGTAGCTGTGTCATTTCCTAGCCTACATTCTTCTGGAACAGAGCGATGCAAACTTCCACTCACAGGGCACATCAAACCAGAGCTTCTCACTTGCAGCGTTCATCTGCAGACAGTCCTCTCCTTCTCCAGCGTTATTGGGCTCACCAGTGTTCCAGTGAGTGTAGTCAAATCTGGACCCATCTGACCACATCCATAAGCCCTCCTTGACTGCATCAAAACCTCCAACCCAGGTGCCAGGTAGGTGGCCAATGGTGTCCTTTGTCAGTGCTTGCATGAACTGGTACTCTAAAAGGTTACGCACAGATGCTAGGTTTCCACCAAGTGCCAAACAGTTTTGCTCGGAATCTGCCCATGACTGTGGAATGCTGACAAACTTGAAACAGCGTGATCCATATGTGTGCCAGTCTGAGGGACATGAACTTTCCTTTGTCCCCTCCTGCACTGCTGCTACCTGAGCCTCAACAGGAGGAGTCTGTTCCACCTCAGTCTTCAGTAAGGGTTCTAAACCAAGGAGCTGGTTTGTGTCGCCCAGTGCAATGGCAGCACTCAGAAGCAGAAGGATGGCCAACTTCTCCATGGTAATATTTTCCTGTCAGAGAAGGAATCACAGGTGGTAGTCTGTAGGTTCTGTTCAGCTTGAGATAGAGGAACACTTTTATACGTGCAGGTCACCAAGCCACAAGGACGAAGTACAAAAACATATATTTACACTGATTCCAATGTACCAAAAAAACATGTTGACACTAATTCCACATCCTATTGGGAAATGTATCCTAATCCTTGTGGCAAATATACACTGAGTGTACAAAACATTAAGGTCACCTGCTCTTTCCATGACCTAGACTGACCAGGTGAATCCACTTTAATCAGTGTATATAAATGGGAGGAGACAGGTTAAAAAATTATTTTGGAGCCTTGAGACAACTGAGAGATGGATTGTGTGTGTGTCATTCAGAGGGTGAAGACAATAGATTTAAGTGCCTTTGAACGGGGTATGATAGGTGCCAGATGCACCTGTTCGTGTCAAGAACTGCAACGCTGCTGGGTTTTCACGCTCAACAGTTTCTGGTGTGTACTAAACATTAAGAACAACTTCCTAATATTGAGGTGCAGCTCCTCCCACCGAATACGAAGAATCAACATGAAAATAAGGTTGTCTAAGCAACAACAAAAACCTTTAAGCAGCAAAAACTACAATTAATAAATACAGATGTATAAATACAAATGAATGAAACTGAAAAAAGCATTTAAACCCGGCCGGGCCCCCAAGAAAGAATTCAAATGTGAAAGATTAGCAGTAGAAGTTGGAAGTTTACTACATACACCTTAGCCAAATAAATTTAAACTAAGTTTTTAACAATTCCTGACATTTAATCCTAGTAAAAATGCCCTGTCTTAGGTCAGCTAGGATCACCACTTTATTTTAAGAATGTGAAATGTCAGAATAATAGTAGAGAGAATGATTTAGAAAGGGCATAGACAGGGCTCTAGACGAACATAGACAGGGCTCTAACTCCTCTAGCTCCACAATGAAATAGGGTGCAAGCCAGGCAGCAGGCTGTTAGCCAGCCTGCCAGCTTAGTGGAGTCTGCCACCAGCACAGTCAGTGTAGTCAGCTCAGCTATCCCCATTGAGACCGTGTCTGTGCCCCGACCTAGGTTGGGCAAAATTAAACATGGCGGTGTTCGCCTTAGCAATCTCACTAGTATAAAGACCTCCTCCATCCCTGCCATTACTGAAAGAGATTGTGATACCTCACATTTCAAAATAGGACTACTTAATGTTAGATTCCTCACTTCAAAGACAGTTATAGTCAATGAACTAATCACTGATCATAATCTTGATGTGATTGGCCTGACTGAAACATGGCTTAAGCCTGATGAATTTACTGTGTTAAATGAGGCCTCACCTCCTGGTTACACTAGTGACCATATCCCCGTGCATCCGGCAAAGGCGGAGGTGTTGCTAACATAAACGATAGCAAATGTCAATTTACAAAAAACAAAAAACAACGTTTTCGTCTTTTGAGCTTCTAGTCATGAAATCTATGCAGCCTACTCACTCACTTTTAATAGCTACTGTTTACAGGCCTCCTGGGCCATATGCAGTGTTCCTCACTGAGTTCCCTGAATTCCTATCGGATCTTGTAGTCATCGCAGATAATATTCTAATTTTTGGTGACTTTAATATTCACATGGAAAAGTCCACAGACCCACTCCAAAAGGCTTTCGGAGCCATCATCGACTCAGTGGGTTTTGTCCAACATGTCTCTGGACCTACTCACTGCCACAGTCATACTCTGGACTTAGTTTTGTCCCATGGAATAAATGTTGTGGATCTTAATGTTTTTCCTCATAATCCTGGACTATCGGACCACCATTTTATTACGTTTGCAATCGCAACAAATAATCTGCTCAAACCCCAACAAAGAAGCATTAAAAGTTGTGCTATACATTCTCAGACAACCCAAAGATTCCTTGATGCCCTTCCAGACTCCTTCTGCCTGCCCAAGGACATCAGAGGACAAAAATCAGTTAACCACCTAACCGAGGAACTCAATTTAACCTTGCGCAATACCCTAGATGCAGTTGCACCCCTAAAAACTAAAAACATCTGTCATAAGAAACTAGCTCCCTGGTATACAGAAAATACACGAGCTCTGAAGCAAGCTTCCAGAAAATTGGAACGGAAATGGCGCCACACCAAACTGGAAGTCTTCCGACTAGCTTGGAAAGACAGTACCGTGCAGTATCGAAGAGCCCTCACTGCTGCTCGATCATCCTATTTTTCCAACTTAATTGAGGAAAATAAGAACAATCCGAAATTTCTTTTTGATACTGTCGCAAAGCTAACTAAAAAGCAGCATTCCCCAAGAGAGGATGGCTTTCACTTCAGCAGTAATAAATTCATGAACTTCTTTGAGGAAAAGATCATGATCATTAGAAAGCAAATTACGGACTCCTCTTTAAATCTGCGTATTCCTCCAAATCTCCGTTGTCCTGAGTCTGCACAACTCTGCCAGGACCTAGGATCAAGGGAGACACTAAAGTGTTTTAGTACTATATCTCTTGACACAATGATGAAAATAATCATGGCCTCTAAACCCTCAAGCTGCATACTGGACCCTATTCCAACTAAACTACTGAAAGAGCTGCCTTCTGTGCTTGGCCCTCCTATGTTGAACATAATAAACGGCTCTCTATCCACCGGATGTGTACCAAACTCACTAAAAGTGGCAGTAATAGAGCCTCTCTTGAAAAAGCCAAATCTTGACCCAGAAATTATAAAAAACTATCGGCCTGGATCGAATCTTCCATTCCTCTCAAACATTTTAGAAAAAGCTGTTGCGCAGCAACTCACTGCCTTCCTGAAGACAAACAATGTATACGAAACGCTTCAGTCTGGTTTTAGACCCCATCATAGCACTGAGACTGCACTTGTGAAGGTGGTAAATGACATTTTAATGACGTCAGACCGAGGCTCTGCATCTGTCCTCGTGCTCCTAGATCTTAGCGCTGCTTTTGATACCATCGATCACCACATTCTTTTGGAGAGATTGGAAACCCAAATTGGTCTACATGGACAAGTTCTGGCCTGGTTTAGATCTTATCTGTCGGAAAGATATCAGTTTGTCTCTGTGAATGGTTTGTCCTCTGACAAATCAACTGTAAATTTTGGTGTTCCTCAAGGTTCCGTTTTAGGACCATTATTGTTTTCACTATATATTTTACCTCTTGGGGATGTCATTCGAAAACAAAATGTTAAATTTCACTGCTATGCGGATGACACACAGCTGTACATTTCAATGAAACATGGTGAAGCCCCAAAATTCCCCTCGCTAGAAGCCTGTGTCTCAGACATAAGGAAGTGGATGGCTGCAAACGTTCTACTTTTAAACTTGGACAAAACAGAGATGCTTGTTCTAGGTCCCAAGAAACAAAGATATCTTCTGCTGAATCTGACAATTAATCTGGATGGTTGTAAAGTTGTCTCAAATAAAACTGTGAAGGACCTCGGCGTTACTCTGGACCCTGATCTCCCTTTTGAAGAACATATCAAGACTGTTTCAAGGACAGCTTTATTCCATCTACGTAACATTGCAAAAATCAGAAACTTTCTGTCCAAAAATGACGCAGAAAAATTAATCCATACCTTTGTTACTTCTAGGTTGGACTACTGCAATGCTCTACTTTCTGGCTACCCGGATAAAGCACTAAATAAACTTCAGTTAGTGCTAAATACGGCTGCTAGAATCCTGACTAGAACCAAAAAAATTGATCATATTACTCCAGTGCTAGCCTCCCTACACTGGCTTCCAATTAAGGCAAGGGCTGATTTCAAGGTTCTACTGCTAACCTACAAAGCATTACATGGGCTTGCTCCTACCTATCTTTCCGATTTGGTCCTGCCGTACATACCTACACGTACGCTACGGTCACAAAACGCGGGCCTTCTAATTGTTCCTAGAATTTCTAAGCAAACAGCTGGAGGCAGGGCTTTCTCCTATAGAGCTCCATTTTTATGGAATTGTCTGCCTACCCATGTCAGCGACGCAGACTCAGTCTCAACCTTTAATTCTTTACTGAAGACATATCTCTTCAGTAGGTCCTATGATTAAGTGTAGTCTGGCCCAGGGGTGTGAAGGTGAATGGAAAGGCTGGAGCAACGAACTGCCCTTGCTGTCTCTGCCTGGCCGGTTCCCCTCTTTCCACTGGGATTCTCTGCCTCTACCCCTATTACAGGGGCTGAGTCACTGGCTTACTGGTGTTCTTCCATGCCGTCCCTGGGAAGGGTGCGTCACTTGAGTAGGTTGAGTCACAGATGTGGTCTTCCTGTCTGGGTTGGCACCCCCCTTGGGTTGTGCCGTGGCAGAGATCTTTGTGGGCTATACTCGGCCTTGTCCCGGGATGGTATGTTGGTGGTTGGAGATATCCCTCCAGTGATGTGGGGGCTGTGCTTTGGCAAACTGGGTGGGGTTATATCCTACCTGTTTGGCCCTGTCCGGGAGTTTCATCGGATAGGGCCACAGTGTCTCTTGACCCCTCCTGTCTCAGCCTCCAGTATTTATGCTGCAGTAGTTTATGTGTCGGGGGGCTAGGGTCAGTCTGTCACATCTGGAGTAATTCTCTTGTTTTTTCCGGTGTCCTGTGTGAATTTAAATATGCTCTCTCTAATTCTCTCTTTCTTTCTCTCGGAGGACCTGAGCCCTAGGACCATGCCTCAGGACCACCTAGCTTGATGACTCCTTGCTGTCCCCAGTTCACCTGGCATTGCTGCTGCTCCAGTTCCAACTGTTCTGCCTACAGCTTTGGAACCCTGACCTGTTCACCGGACGTGCTACCTGTCCCAGACCTGCTGTTTTCAAGTCTCTAGAGACAGCAGGAGCGGTAGAGATACTCTCAAAGATCGGCTATGAAAAAGCCAACTGACACTTACTCTTGTGTTACTGACTTGTTGCACCCTCGACAACTACTATGATTATTATTATTTGACCATGCTGGTCATTTATGAACATTTGAACATCTTGGCCATGTGCTGTTATAATCTCCACCCGGCACAGCCAGAAGAGGACTGGCCACCCCTCATAGCCTGGTTCTTCTCTAGGTTTCTTCCTAGGTTTTGGCCTTTCTAGGGAGTTTTTCCTAGCCACCGTGCTTCTACACCTGCATTGCTTGCTGTTTGGGGTTTTAGGCTGGGTTTCTGTACAGCACTTTGAGATATCAGCTGATGTAAGAAGGGCTATATAAATACATTTGATTTGATTTGATTTATTTCAGCTTTTATTTCTTTCATCACATTCCCAGTGGGTCAGAAGTTTACATACACTCAATTAGTATTTGGTAGCATTCCCTTTAAATTGTTTAACTTGGGTCATACGTTTCGGGTAGCCTTCCACAAGCTTCCCACAATAAGTTAGGTGAATTTTGGCCCATTCCTCCTGACAGAGCTGGTGTAACTGAGTCAGGTAATCACTAAATGAAATATCCAAAATACAGTATATTATTTTATTGTTTTGTTTTTTAAAGAAATGTATTGAAATGTATTCTTTAGGATGTCTATTTATAGTAATTTTTTCCTTTGAATTAAAGAGCCGTTGTATTGAACACTGTGATGTTTAACAGTGAGAACGGCAGAATGGTCAACTTACTAAATGAAATGAGAGTCTGACTGTGTGATAATAGGTTGCTTCTTGTGTAAATATTTTCTATATTATTTTATTAACTGTAATTGAATTTTACCTTAACCATTGTCAACGTACAGTTCCAAGACTGTATGTTTAGCCTTGGAATTGCTATCATTTTATTATACGGATTTAAATTGAAAATAAGTGATACAAAATTGTATCACATTACATTTTTTGTCATCTTTGAATATGTTTATATGTTTATTATCTTCAAATAATATTTATCTTCAAATAATATTTTTCTTCAAATAATATTTTATCTTCAAATAATATTTATCTTCAAATAATATTTTATCTTCAAATAATATTTTTGCAGGAATCTCCTTGCGAATGATTTTGCCGAAGATTGTATCTCCGCCGGCCTGGGCACACGGTTTTTCAGTTCTGCCCACAAATTGTCTATGGGATTGACGTCAGGGCTTTGTGATGGCCACTCCAATACCTTGACTTTGTTGCCCTTAAGCCATTTTGACACAACTTTGGAAGTATACTTGGGGTCATTGTCCATTTGGAAGACCCATTTGCAAACAAGCTTTAACTTCCTGACTGATGTGTTGCGATGTTGCTTCAATATATCCACATAATTTTCTTCCTCATGAAGCCATCTATTTTGTGAAGTGCACCAGTCTCTCCTGCAGCAAGCACCCCTACAACATGATGCTGCCACCCCCGGGCTTCACGGTTGGGATGGTGTTCTTCGGCTTGCAAGCCTCCCCCTTTTTCCTCCAAACATAACGATGGTCATTATGGCCAAAGAGTTCTATTTTTGTTTCATCAGACCATTTACATTTTACATTTAAGGCATTTAGCAGACGCTCTTATCCAGAGCGACTTACAAATTGGTGCATTCACCTTATGATATCCAGTGGAACAACCACTTTACAATAGTACATCTAAATATTTTAAGGGGGGGGGGGGTTAGAAGGATTACTTTATCCTATCCCAGGTATTCCTTAAAGAGGTGGGGTTTCAGGTGTCTCCGGAAGGTGGTGATTGACTCCGCTGTCCTGGCGTTGTGAGGGAGCTTGTTCCACCATTGGGGTGCCAGAGCAGCGAACAGTTTTGACTGGGTTGAGCGGGAACTGTGCTTCCTCAGAGGTAGGGAGGCGAGCAGGCCAGAGGTGGATGAATGCAGTGCCCTTGTTTGGGTGTAGGGCCTGATCAGAGCCTGAAGGTACGGAGTTGCAGTTCCCCTCACAGCTCCGTAGGCAAGCACCATGGTCTTGTAGTGGATGCGAGCTTCAACTGGAAGCCAGTGGAGAGAGCGGAGGAGCAGGGTGACGTGAGAGAACTTGGGAAGGTTGAACACCAGACGGGCTGCGGCGTTCTGGATGAGTTGTAGGGGTTTAATGGCACAGGCAGGGAGCCCAGCCAACAGCGAGTTGCAGTAATCCAGACGGGAGATGACAAGTGCCTGGATTAGGACCTGCGCCGCTTCCTGTGTGAGGCAGGGTCGTACTCTGCGAATGTTGTAGAGCATGAACCTACAGGATCGGGTCACCGCCTTGATGTTAGTGGAGAACGACAGGGTGTTGTCCAGGGTCACGCCAAGGTACTTAGCACTCTGGGAGGAGGACACAAGGGAGTTGTCAACCGTGATGGCGAGATCATGGAACGGGCAGTCCTTCCCCGGGAGGAAGAGCAGCTCCGTCTTGCCGAGGTTCAGCTTGAGGTGGTGATCCGTCATCCACACTGATATGTCTGCCAGACATGCAGAGATGCGATTCGCCACCTGGTTATCAGAAGGGGGAAAGGAGAAGATTAATTGTGTGTCATCTGCATAGCAATGATAGGAGAGACCATGTGAGTATATGACAGAGCCAAGTGACTTGGTGTATAGTGAGAATAGGAGAGGGCCTAGAACAGAGCCCTGGGGGACACCAGTGGTGAAAGCACGTGGTGCGGAGATAGATTCTCACCACGCCACCTGGTAGGAGCGACCTGTCAGGTAGGACGCAATCCAAGCGTGGGCCGCGCCGGAGATGCCCAGCTCGGAGAGGGTGGAGAGGAGGATCTGATGGTTCACAGTATCAAAGGCAGCAGATAGGTCTAGAAGGATGAGAGCAGAGGAGAGAGAGTTAGCTTTAGCATTGCGGAGAGCCTCCGTGACACAGAGAAGAGCAGTCTCAGTTGAATGCCCAGTCTTGAAACCTGACTGATTAGGATCAAGAAGGTCATTCTGAGAGAGATAGCAGGAGAGCTGGCCAAGGACGGCACGTTCAAGAGTTTTGGAGAGAAAAGAAAGAAGGGATACAGGTCTGTAGTTGTTGACATCGGAGGGATCGAGTGTAGGTTTTTTCAGAAGGGGTGCAACTCTCGCTCTCTTGAAGACGGAAGGGACGTAGCCAGCGGTCAAGGATGAGTTGATGAGCGAGGTGAGGTAGGGGAGAAGGTCTCCGGAAATGGTCTGGAGAAGAGAGGAGGGGATAGGGTCAAGTGGGCAGGTTGTTGGGCGGCCGGCCATCACAAGACGCAAGATTTCATTTGGAGAGAGAGGGGAGAGAGGTCAAAGCACAGGGTAGGGCAGTGTGAGCAGGACCAGCAGTGTCGTTTGACTTAGCAAACGAGGATCGGATGTCGTCAACCTTCTTTTCAAAATGGTTGACGAAGTCATCCGCAGAGAGGGAGGAGGGGGGGGGGGAGGGGGAGGAGGATTCAGGAGGGAGGAGAAGGTAGCAAAGAGCTTCCTAGGGTTAGAGGCAGATGCTTGGAATTTAGAGTGGTAGAAAGTGGCTTTAACAGCAGAGACAGAAGAGGAAAATGTAGAGAGGAGGGAGTGAAAGGATGCCAGGTCCGCAGGGAGGCGAGTTTTCCTCCATTTCCGCTCGGCTGCCCGGAGCCCTGTTCTGTGAGCTCGCAGTGAGTCGTCGAGCCACGGAGCAGGAGGGGAGGACCGAGCCGGCCTGGAGGATAGGGGACAGAGAAAATCAAAGGATGCAGAAAGGGAGGAGAGGAGGGTTGAGGAGGCAGAATCAGGAGATAGGTTGGAGAAGGTTTGAGCAGAGGGAAGAGATGATAGGATGGAAGAGGAGAGAGTAGCGGGAGAGAGAGAGCGATGGTTGGGACGGCGCAATACCATCCGAGTAGGGGCAGAGTGAGAAATGTTGGATGAGAGCGAGAGGGAAAAGGATACAAGGTAGTGGTCGGAGACTTGGAGGGGAGTTGCAATGAGATTAGTGGAAGAACAGCATCTAGTAAAGATGAGGTCAAGCGTATTGCCTGCCTTGTGAGTAGGGGGGGAAGGTGAGAGGGTGAGGTCAAAAGAGGAGAGGAGTGGAAAGAAGGAGGCAGAGAGGAATGAGTCAAAGGTAGACATGGGGAGGTTAAAGTCACCCAGAACTGTGAGAGGTGAGCCATCCTCAGGAAAGGAACATATCAAGGCGTCAAGCTCATTGATGAACTCTCCAAGGGAACCTGCAGGGCGATAAATGATAAGGATGTTAAGCTTGAAAGGGCTGGTAACTGTGACAGCAAGGAATTCAAATGAGGAGATAGACAGATGGGTCAGGGGAGAAAGAGAGAATGTCCACTTGGAGAGATGAGGATTCCAGTGCCACCACCCCGCTGGCTCGATGCTCTAGGGGTATGCGAGAACACGTGGGCAGACGAGGAGAGAGCAGTAGGAGTAGCATTGTTATCTGTGGTAATCCATGTTTCCGTCAGTGCCAGGAAGTCTAGGGACTGGAGGGTAGCATAGGCTGAGTGAACTCAGCCTTGTTGACCGCAGACCGGCAGTTCCAGAGGCTGCCGGAGACCTGGAACTCCACGTGGGTCATGCGCGCTGGGACCACCAGGTTAGAGTGGCAGCGGCCACGCGGTGTGAAGCGTTTGTATGGCCTGTGCAGAGGGGAGAGAACAGGGATAGACAGACACATAGTTGACAAGCTACAGAAGAGGCTACGCTAATGCAAAGGAGATTGGAATGACAAGTGGACTACACGTCTCGAATGTTCAGAAAGTTAAGCTTACGTTGCGAAAATCTTAATGACTAAAATGACGAAAATGATACAGTACTGCTGGCTGGTGGAGTAGGCTAGCTAGCAGTGGCTGCGTTGTTGACTTTGTTTGAACGTGTAGCTGGCTAGATAACCTCGATAGTTTCAGTACTACACCTTGTCATGATACAAAAGCAACTTTGTAGCTAGCTAACATAACACTAATCAAGAAGTTCCTTTGTAATGTATTTAGTTTCTACAGTGCTGCTCGTCGGTAATAGTTGGCTAGGTTTGGAAAAATGGCGTCGCGGGGGACGGAAATAGCTGGCTAGCTAACCTCGATAATTACTAAACTACACATGTATCAAGCTATGACAAAGACAACTACGTAGCTAGCTAGCTAACACTGCACTAGTCAAATCGTTCCGTTGTAATGTATTAGTATCTACAGCGCTGCTAGTCGGTAACGGTTGGCTAGCTAGCAGTGGGTTTGATGATGACTAGGTGTGTTGACTAAGTCTGGAGTCTGGACAAGGCGTCGCGTCGCGGCTGGCTAGCTAACCTCGATAATTACTCTAAACTACACAATTATCTTAGATACAAAGACAGCAAAGACAACTATGTAGCTAGCTAACTAACACTAACACTACACTAATCAAGTCGTTTCGTTGTAATGTAATAGTTTCTACAGTGCTGCTAGTCGGTAGTAGTTGGCTAGCTAGCAGTGTTGACTAGCTAGCTAGCAGTGTTGACTACTCTAATTACTCTAAACTACACAATTATCTTTGATACAAAGACGGCTATGTAGCTAGCTAAGATCAAACAAACCAAACCGTTGTAATGTAATGAAGTGTAATATTACCTGTGGAGCGAAGCGAAGACCAGAGGACATTTCTCCAAAAAGTACTATCTTTGTCCCCATGTGCAGATGCAAACCGTAGTCTGGCTTTTTTATGGCGGTTTTGGAGCAGTGGCTTCTTCCTTGCTGAGCGGCCTTTCAGGTTATGTCAATATAGGACCCGTTTTACTGTGGATATAGGTACTTTTGTACCTGTTTCCTCCAGCATCTTCACAAGGTCCTTTGCTGTTGTTCTGGGATTGATCTGCACTTTTCGCACCAAAGTACGTTCATCTCTAGGAGACAGAACGCGTCTCCTTCCTGAGCGGTATGACGGCTGCGTGGTCCCAAGGTGTTTATACTTGCATACTATTGTTTGCACAGATGACCGTGGCACCTTCAGGTGTTTGGAAATTGCTCCCAAGGATGAACCAGACTTGTGGAGGTCAACAACCAAAAAATTCTGAGGTCTAGGCTGATTTCTTTTGATTTTCCCATGATGTCAAGCAAATAGCTGACTTTGAAGGTAGGCCTTGAAATACATCCACAGGTACACCTCCAGTTGACTCAAATTATGTTAATTAGCCTATCGGAAGCTTAATTTTCTGGAATTTTCCAAGCTGTTTAAAGGCACAGTCAACTTAGTGTATGCAAACTTCTGACCCACTGGAATTGTGATACAGTGAATTATAAGTGAAATAATCTGTCATTAACAATTGTTGGAAAAATTACTTGTGTCATGCACAAAGTAGATGTCCTAACCGACTTGCCAAAACTATAGATTGATAACAAGAAATTTGTGGAGTGGTTGAAAAACGAGTTTTACTGACTCCAACCTAAGTGTATGTAAACTTCCGACTTCAAATTAATAAGCCTACGCACAATCCGTACGTACGTGGACTTGATATACACCTACAACTGATTATGTCATTTAATTATAGGTTGTCCTTTTTCTCTTTTTCCAGGCATTATCAAACAAATTGGCAAACTTGAATATTGAATAAACAAAAAAACCTTTCAGGTTTTTCTCCTAGAACAGCCAAATAATACCAGGGTTCTAGAATAGAATCACCTGTAAATAGAATAATACCAGGGTTCTCCCAGGCCCTACCACCTAGTGGGCTTTCTGGAATAGAAACACCTGTATATAGAATAATACCAGGGTTCTCCCAGGCCCTACCACCTAGTGGCTTTCTGGAATAGAAACACCTGTATATAGAATAATACCAGGGTTCTCCTAGGCCCTACCACCTAGTGGCTTTCTGGAATAGAAAAACATGTATATAGAATAATACCAGGGTTCTCCCAGGCCCTACCACCTAGTGGGCTTTCTGGAATAGAAACACTTGTATATAGAATAATACCAGGGTTCTCCCAGGCCCTACCACCTAGTGGGCTTTCTGGAATAGAAACACCTGTATATAGAATAATACCAGGGTTCTCCTAGGCCCTACCACCTAGTGGCTTTCTGGAATAGAAACACCTGTATATAGAATAATACCAGGGTTCTCCCAGACCCTACCACCTAGTGGCTTTCTGGAATAGAAACACCTGTATATAGAATAATACCAGGGTTCTCCTAGGCCCTACCACCTAGTGGCTTTCTGGAATAGAAACACCTGTATATAGAATAATACCAGGGTTCTCCCAGACCCTACCACCTAGTGGCTTTCTGGAATAGAAACACCTGTATATAGAATAATACCAGGGTTCTCCCAGACCCTACCACCTAGTGGCTTTCTGGAATAGAAACACCTGTATATAGAATAATACCAGGGTTCTCCCAGACCCTACCACCTAGTGGCTTTCTGGAATAGAAACACCTGTATATAGAATAATACCAGGGTTCTCCCAGACCCTACCACCTAGTGGCTTTCTGGAATAGAAACACCTGTATATAGAATAATACCAGGGTTCTCCTAGGCCCTACCACCTAGTGGCTTTCTGGAATAGAAACACCTGTATATAGAATAATACCAGGGTTCTCCCAGACCCTACCACCTAGTGGCTTTCTGGAATAGAAACACCTGTATATAGAATAATACCAGGGTTCTCCCAGGCCCTACCACCTAGTGGGCTTTCTGGAATAGAAACACCTGTATATAGAATAATACCAGGGTTCTCCTAGGCCCTACCACCTTGTGGGCTTTCTGGAATAGAAACACCTATATATAGAATAATACCAGGGTTCTCCCAGGCCCTACCACCTAGTGGCTTTCTGGAATAGAAACACCTATATATAGAATAATACCAGGGTTCTCCCAGACCCTACCACCTAGTGGGCTTTCTGGAATAGAAACACCTGTATATAGAATAATACCAGGGTTCTCCCAGGCCCTACCACCTAGTGGCTTTCTGGAATAGAAACACCTGTATATAGAATAATACCAGGGTTCTCCCAGGCCCTCCCACCTAGTGGCTTTCTGGAATAGAATCACCTGTATATAGAATAATTCCAGGGTTCTCCCAGGCCCTACCACCTAGTGGCTTTCTGGAATAGAAACACCTGTATATAGAATAATACCAGGGTTCTCCCAGGCCCTACCACCTAGTGGGCTTTCTGGAATAGAAACACCTGTATATAGAATAATACCAGGGTTCTCCTAGGCCCTACCACCTAGTGGCTTTCTGGAATAGAAACACCTGTATATAGAATAATACCAGGGTTCTCCTAGGCCCTACCACCTAGTGGCTTTCTGGAATAGAAACACCTGTATATAGAATAATACCAGGGTTCTCCCAGGCCCTACCACCTAGTGCCTTTCTGGAATAGAAACACCTGTATATAGAATAATTCCAGGGTTCTCCCAGGCCCTACCACCTAGTGGGCTTTCTGGAATAGAAACACCTGTATATAGAATAATACCAGGGTTCTCCTAGGCCCTACCACCTAGTGGGCTTTCTGGAATAGAAACACCTGTATATAGAATAATACCAGGGTTCTCCTAGGCCCTACCACCTAGTGGGCTTTCTGGAATAGAAACACCTGTATATAGAATAATTCCAGGGTTCTCCTAGGCCCTACCACCTTGTGGGCTTTCTGGAATAGAAACACCTGTATATAGAATCATTCCAGGGTTCTCCTAGGCCCTACCACCTAGTGGGCTTTCTGGAATAGAAACACCTGTATATAGAATCATTCCAGGGTTCTCCTAGGCCCTACCACCTAGTGGGCTTTCTGGAATAGAAACACCTGTATATAGAATAATTCCAGGGTTCTCCCAGGCCCTACCACCTAGTGGGCTTTCTGGAATAGAAACACCTGTATATAGAATAATACCAGGGTTCTCCTAGGCCCTACCACCTAGTGGCTTTCTGGAATAGAAACACCTGTATATAGAATAATTCCAGGGTTCTCCTAGGCCCTACCACCTAGTGGGCTTTCTGGAATAGAAACACCTGTATATAGAATAATACCAGGGTTCTCCCAGGTCCTACCACCTAGTGGCTTTCTGGAATAGAAACACCTGTATATAGAATAATACCAGGGTTCTCCTAGGCCCTACCACCTAGTGGCTTTCTGGAATAGAAACACCTGTATATAGAATAATACCAGGTTTCTCCCAGGCCCTACCACCTAGTGGGCTTTCTGGAATAGAAACACCTGTATATCGTCTTTTAAAGGCCAATAAAGTATTGAGTGAATTTCATTCTCTACCTCTTCCAGGTCACAGTAGTTACAAAGTCTCTCCTCTACTATTCTAATACCGGCCTGTTGACACATGGAGGGGCAATATCCCTGTTCTTACCTGTGTACATAGTGTTCTCTAATACCTGTTGACACATGGAGGGGCAACATCCCTGTTCTTACCTGTGTACATAGTGATCTCTAATACCGGCCTGTTGACACATGGAGGGGTAATATCCCTGTTCTTACCTGTGTACATAGTGTTCTCTAATACCTGTTGACACATGGAGGGGCAATATCCCTGTTCTTACCTGTGTACATAGTGATCTCTAATACCTGTTGACACATGGAGGGTTAATATCCCTGTTCTTACCTGTGTACATAGTGATCTCTAATACCGGCCTGTTGACACATGGAGGGGCAATATCCCTGTTCTTACCTGTGTACATAGTGATCTCTAATACCTGTTGACACATGGAGGGGCAATATCCCTGTTCTTACCTGTGTACATAGTGTTCTCTAATACCTGTTGACACATGGAGGGGCAATATCCCTGTTCTTACCTGTGTACATAGTGATCTCTAATACCTGTTGACACATGGAGGGTTAATATCCCTGTTCTTACCTGTGTACATAGTGATCTCTAATACCGGCCTGTTGACACATGGAGGCGTAATATCCCTGTTCTTACCTGTGTACATAGTGATCTCCGGCTGTAGGGTGGACATCAACTTTCTCTCAAACATTCATTTGTTCTTAATCAAACAAAAGTTTCTCAATTTAGGTTTATGATTTATCTCCTCCACCAATTTATTTTCATATAGCATCATCAGTTGTTTTTTAAATCTTTAATTTGGTTTTCATACAGATGTTCTTAGTCAGACAGTTGTGAAAGGTTTAGATTAGATGAGTTTATTAGTCACTTGTGATAGAGATGTAATTACAGGGTGAAAATCTGATACACCGGGATCAACAGTGCAGGTAAATATGTAATAAATAAATAGAGAAGTGAATGAGACACAACAATAACAATAATAGTAATAATAATAATATATGCACATTTACAACTGTAGCAATATACATTACCGTTGGGTGGTGGGGGCAGGGTAACAGTCTGTAATGTCCATTGGGTGGTGGGGGCAGGGTAACAGTCTGTAATGTCCATTGGGTGGTGGGGGCAGGGTAACAGGGTAACAGTCTGTAATGTCCGTTGGGTGGTGGGGGCAGGGTAACAGTCTGTAATATCCATTGGGTGGTGGGGGCAGGGTAACAGTCTGTAATGTCCATTGGGTGGTGGGGGCAGGGTAACAGTCTGTAATGTCCATTGGGTGGTGGAGGCAGGGTAATAGTCTGTAATGTCCATTGGGTGGTGGGGGCAGGGTAACAGGGTATCAGTCTGTAATGTCCATTGGGTGGTGGGGGCAGGGTAATAGTCTGTAATGTCCATTGGGTGGTGGGGGCAGGGTAACAGGGTATCAGTCTGTAATGTCCATTGGGTGGTGGGGGCAGGGTAACAGTCTGTAATGTCCATTGGGTGGTGGGGGCAGGGTAACAGTCTGTAATGTCCATTGGGGGGTGGGGTGCAGGGTAAATGTTCCTATGTGTGGGAGGTGGGGTGCAGGGTAAATGTTCCTGTGTGGGAGGTAGGGTGCAGGGTAAATGTTCCTGTGTGGGGGAGGTGGGGTGCAGGGTAACAGTCTGTAATGTCCATTGGGTGGTGGGGGCAGGGTAACAGTCTGTAATGTCCATTGGGTGGTGGGGGCAGGGTAACAGTCTGTAATGTCCATTGGGGGGTGGGGTGCAGGGTAAATGTTCCTATGTGTGGGAGGTGGGGTGCAGGGTAAATGTTCCTGTGTGGGAGGTAGGGTGCAGGGTAAATGTTCCTGTGTGGGGGAGGTGGGGTGCAGGGTAACAGTCTGTAATGTCCATTGGGTGGTGGGGGCAGGGTAACAGTCTATAATGTCCATTGGGTGGTGGGGGCAGGGTAACAGTCTGTAATGTCCATTGGGTGGTGTGGGCAGGGTAACAGGGTATCAGTCTGTAAAGTCCATTGGGTGGTGGGGGCAGGGTAACAGGGTAATAGTCTGTAATGTCCATTGGGTGGTGGGGGCAGGGTAACAGGGTATCAGTCTGTAATGTCCATTGGGTGGTGGGGGCAGGGTAACAGTCTGTAATGTCCATTGGGTGGTGGGGGCAGGGTAACAGTCTGTAATGTCCATTGGGGGGTGGGGTGCAGGGTAAATGTTCCTGTGTGTGGGAGGTGGGGTGCAGGGTAAATGTTCCTGTGTGGGGGAGGTGGGGTGCAGGGTAAATGTTCCTGTGTGGGAAGTGGGGTGCAGGGTAAATGTTCCTGTGTGGGAGGTGGGGTGCAGGGTAAATGTTCCTGTGTGGGGGAGGTGGGGTGCAGGGTAACAGTCTGTAATGTCCATTGGGTGGTGGGGGCAGGGTAACAGTCTATAATGTCCATTGGGTGGTGGGGGCAGGGTAATAGTCTGTAATGTCCATTGGGTGGTGGGGGCAGGGTAACAGTCTGTAATGTCCATTGGGGGGTGGGGTGCAGGGTAAATGTTCCTGTGTGTGGGAGGTGGGGTGCAGGGTAAATGTTCCTGTGTGGGAGGTGGGGTACAGGGTAAATGTTCCTGTGTGGGAGGTGGGGTGCAGGGTAAATGTTCCTGTGTATGAGGTGGGATGCAGGGTAAATGTTCCTATGTGGGAGATGGGGTGCAGGGTAAATGTTCCTGTGTGTGGGAGGTGGGTGCAGGGTAAATGTTCCTGTGGGGGAGGTGGGGTGCAGGGTAAATGTTCCTGTGTGTGGGAGGTGGGAGGTGGGGTGCAGGGTAAATGTTCCTGTGGGGGAGGTGGGGTGCAGGGTAAATGTTCCTGTGTGGGAGGTGGGGTGCAGGGTAAATGTTCCTGTGGGGGAGGTGGGGTGCAGGGTAAATGTTCCTGTGTGGGAGGTGGGGTACAGGGTAAATGTTCCTGTGTGGGAGGTGGGGTACAGGGTAAATGTTCCTGTGTGGGAGATGGGGTGCAGGGTAAATGTTCCTGTGTGGGAGGTGGGGTGCAGGGTAAATGTTCCTGTGTGGGAGGTGGGGTACAGGGTAAATGTTCCTGTGTGGGAGGTGGGGTGCAGGGTAAATGTTCCTGTGTATGAGGTGGGGTGCAGGGTAAATGTTCCTGTGGGGGAGGTGGGGTGCAGGGTAAATGTTCCTGTGGGGGAGGTGGGGTGCAGGGTAAATGTTCCTGTGGGGGAGGTGGGGTGCAGGGTAAATGTTCCTGTGGGGGAGGTGGGGTGCAGGGTAAATGTTCCTGTGTGGGAGGTGGGGTGCAGGGTAAATGTTCCTGTGTGGGGGAGGTGGGGTGCAGGGTAAATGTTCCTGTGTGGGGGAGGTGGGGTGCAGGGTAAATGTTCCTGTGTATGAGGTGGGGTGCAGGGTAAATGTTCCTGTGTGGGAGGTGGGGTGCAGGGTAAATGTTCCTGTGTGGGAGGTGGGGTGCAGGGTAAATGTTCCTGTGTGGGGGAGGTGGGGTGCAGGGTAAATGTTCCTGTGTGGGAGGTGGGGTGCAGGGTAAATGTTCCTGTGTGGGGGTGGTGGGGTGCAGGGTAAATGTTCCTGTGTGGGAGGTGGGGTGCAGGGTAAATGTTCCTGTGTGGGGGAGGTGGGGTGCAGGGTAAATGTTCCTGTGGGGGAGGTGGGGTGCAGGGTAAATGTTCCTGTGGGGGAGGTGGGGTGCAGGGTAAATGTTCCTGTGGGGGAGGTGGGGTGCAGGGTAAATGTTCCTGTGGGGGAGGTGGGGTGCAGGGTAAATGTTCCTGTGGGGGAGGTGGGGTGCAGGGTAAATGTTCCTGTGGGGGAGGTGTGATGCAGGGTAAATGTTCCTGTGGGGGAGGTGGGGTGCATGGTAAATGTTCCTGTGTGGGAGGTGGGGTGCAGGGTAAATGTTCCTGTGTATGAGGTGGGGTGCAGGGTAAATGTTCCTGTGTGGGAGGTGGGGTACAGGGTAAATGTTCCTGTGGGGGAGGTGGGGTGCAGGGTAAATGTTCCTGTGTGGGAGGTGGGGTGCAGGGTAAATGTTCCTCTGTGGGAGGTGGGGTGCAGGGTAAATGTTCCTGTGTGGGAGGTGGGGTGCAGGGTAAATGTTCCTCTGTGGGAGGTGGGGTGCAGGGTAAATGTTCCTGTGGGGGAGGTGGGGTGCATGGTAAATGTTCCTGTGTGGGAGGTGGGGTGCAGGGTAAATGTTCCTGTGTATGAGGTGGGGTGCAGGGTAAATGTTCCTGTGTGGGAGGTGGGGTACAGGGTAAATGTTCCTGTGTGTGGGAGGTGGGGTACAGGGTAAATGTTCCTGTGGGGGAGGTGGGGTGCAGGGTAAATGTTCCTGTGTGGGAGGTGGGGTGCAGGGTAAATGTTCCTCTGTGGGAGGTGGGGTGCAGGGTAAATGTTCCTGTGTGGGAGGTGGGGTGCAGGGTAAATGTTCCTCTGTGGGAGGTGGGGTGCAGGGTAAATGTTCCTGTGTGGGAGGTGGGTGCACGGTAAATATTCCCGTGTGGGGGTGGATCTTGCAGTCACTCTGACTGTGGATTGCAGTCACTCCGATTCCTTATCCATAGACTGCTTTCATGGTAAGGAAACAAATATCTAAAATATTTCAAATCGCTGAACTATCACTGTAATGTCATCGTATAAATTGTAGCCTTACTGTTGTACTTTTGAATGTTCTAATAAAATAAAAAGTCTAATAAAATAAATAATTTTGGAAGTTTGAAAGACGTGCCCCAACCCTCCCTGGGAGTTCCACTGAATCTTTTCAACGGCCAATAAGGTTTGAGTATTAAGTTAATCAGTTAGACCAGGAAGTCTGATAAGACAGACTGAGTGGGAGCGAAGCTCACCTTGACTAAAGGTTCTTTGAAAACGCCTGTGTCATGCAACATGGACGCAGTGTTGCAGTGAGACTAGGTCAATGTGCTGATACACAAACAAGTCAAACAACATTGACTTTGCATGCATAGGGTGGCAGGTAGCCTAGCGGTTAAGAGCGGTTCGAATCCCCGAGCCGACTTGGTGAAAAAACCATGCCGGTGTGCCCTTAAGCAAGGCACTTAACCGTAATTTCTCCTGTAAGTCACTCTGAATAAGAGCGTCTGCTAAATGACTAAAATCATTAAAAAAATATATAAACATCCAATCCTGTCATACACTGAGTGGACAAAACATTATGAACACCTATTTCCATGACAGACTGACCAGGTGAATCCAGGTGAAAGCTTTGATCCTTTATTGATGTCACTTGTTAAATCCACTTCAATCAGTGTAGATGAAGGAGAAGAGACGGGTTAAAGAAGGATTTCTTTTAAAGCCTTGAGACAATCGAGACAATGGATTGTGTATGTGTGCCATTCAGAGGGTGAATGGGCAACACAAAAGATTGGTTTGAGTGTCAAGAACTGCAACGCTGCTGGGTTTTTCACTCTCAACAGTTTCCCCGTGTGTATCAAGACTGGTCCACCACCCAAAGGACATCCAGCCAACTTGACACAACTGTGGGGAAGCATTGGGGTCAACATGGCCCCAGCATCCCCATGGAACACCTTATCCATGCCCCGACGAACTGAAGCCGTTCTGAGGGCAAAAAGGGGTGCAACTCAATATTAGGAAGGTGTTCTTAATGTTTTGTACACCCAGTTTACATCACCAACATTAGTTTTTTTCCAACTGTTTGGTAATTATAACAGCGTCACTGAATGTACAAAACATTAAGAACGCCTTCTCTTTCCATGACATTAGACAGACCAGGTGAATCCAGGTGAAAGCTACGATCCCTTATTGATGTCACTTGTTAATAAATCCACTTCAATCAGTGTAGATGAAGAAGGGGAGGAGACAGGTAATAAAAAAAATGCTTGAGACAATTGAGACATGGATTGTGTGTGTGTGTGTGTCATTCAGAGTGTGAATGGGCAAGATCAAAATACACTACAAAAGTATGTGGACACGTGCTCATCGAACATCTCATTCCAAAATCATGGGCATTGACATGGAGTTGGTCCCCCACTTTGCTGCTAGATGTTGGTACATTGCTGCAGGGGGACTTGCTTCCATTCAGCCACAAGAGCATTAGTGAGGTCGGGTCACTGATGTTGGAGCGATTAGGTCCTGGCTCACAGTCGGCGTTCCGATTCATCCCGAAGGTGTTCGATGGGGTTGAGGTGGGTTGAGGTTTGCAGGCCAGTCAAGTTCTTCCACATCGATCTCTGGAAGACAGGGATGTGAATGATCTAGCTACTGCCTGTCTTATTTATCGGTGGACCGTTTCTTCTTCTCTCAGTTGTGGTGTGCCGTGCGAACCCCGGAGAGCGCCCACAAGGGACTCGTGACCCCACAACCCCCCCCAAAATACAGCCTCATCGGCAGCCTCTCCAACTCGCCAGACTTTGCTGAGCACTTCCAGTGACCCACTGGCTCCCTTGTGAACTGGGGTCACCGCTGCGTGTTGTGGTAGGGCCTGGCAGACCTACTCGCTCCCTTATGAACTGGGGTCCCGCTGCGTGTCGTGGTAGGGCCTGGCAGACCCACTCGCTCCCTTATGAACTGGGGTCACCGCTGCGTGTCGTGGTAGGGCCTGGCAGACCCACTGGCTCCCTTGTGAACTGGGGTCGCCGCTGCGTGTCGTGGTAGGGCCTGGCAGAACCACTGGCTCCCTTATGAACTGGGGTCACCGCTGCGTGTCGTGGTAGGGCCTGGCAGACCCACTGGCTCCCTTATGAACTGGGGTCACAGCTGCGTGTCGTGGTAGGGCCTGGCAGACCCACTGGAGAGCTCTGCCTGCCTGTGGAGGCTACATGGAGAACCAAGAGGAGGAGGAGGAGGAGGAAGAGAACCTCCAACTAATCATCTAATGTTTTTTTTTCATCTAGTAATCTTTTCTTTGTACATGACGCTGGATTACTTGTGGTTTGTGAGTAGAGCAGGACAGATCCCAGGTGAGCAAGAGGGAAGCGTGTGGAGAGAAACGTTGCTGTCTGTTGATGTGTGTGTAATTCCAGTGTTAGGGGATGGTATATTTCCTCGTCATCCATACACCGTCACATCCCCCCACCCTACTCACCCGTGGGGCACAAAGGCACGTTTTATTTATTGTTTGCTGGACTTGGTAGGGGGCCGTCGCAGTCCTCACTGTGTACCCTGTTTACAATTCAAACCAGAGCTTCTAATGACTGAGGGCTCTCACTGAAAGCACTGTAACCTCACAGGAAGTGCTCATCTGTCTCTGTGACCTCGCAGGAAGTGCAAAAACTTGGCTGTGACCTCACAAGAAGTGCAGAAACTTCACTGTGATTGAACATTGCAGGGTTTTTTTCTGGATTAAAACGGGGCTTAGGGTGGTGGGTGTGACAGGGGGCGTGGTAGGGCGCAGCAATTGGCGCAGTCGGCACAGCTGAATTTTTAAAGGCTGCCATCTTTGTGGGTTTTTTTTATCGCCATTTTTAAGACATGCATTTTTGCAGTTTTAAAGTTAATTTCCTGCAATTCTATGCATTTTGCCATGGCAAGTGCTGTGTTATTTTGCTCAAACTTAAAAACAATATCAATACTGTTAAATTCATTCTTTTTGGAATTTCACAAATATTATATTATTAAAACATACATGCTTGTAGGTCCATTGTCTTTTTTACATACTTTCTTATAAATAAAATTACAGTTTGGACTTAAGCGTCCCAAAAATAATTTTAGGCAGCCCCCCCAAGGGTTTCTGTGGCAGAAAAATCCCTGCGTTGTACCTGGCTTCATCTCAAATGTATATTTAGTTACAATTCTATTTCCTAAATGACTTACAGAGCCACATAAGTCATCCACAAGAGAGCACCACTGCTTCCGGTCTGCATTCCCTAAATAGTAAACACATAGTACTATGTGGCTCTGGTAAATAGTAGTGACCTATGGGGTCTCAAAGGGTATCATTTGAGATGGAGCCATATAGACTAATCTCTCCTTTTCTTTCTCCGTTACTTCACAGGAAGTTGTCGTGGAAATTCTAACCAGAAAGGAAGAGAGAGACAGTAGATTCCTCCAAACAACTATTTAAAAAAAAATAAGATTTGCATAAAAGGGAGCTGGTTAATAATCGCACAACAGGCGCAACAGTCAAAAGCCCAACAAACAAGAGTTGGGTCTCAGCCTTTATAGGAAAATACAACCTCTTTTGTCTATGTGGGAGTTTAGCAGGTGTGTGAGATCATGGTGGGGGCAGAGCGTACAAACAAGTGATAATGCCAGTTTTCTTACTTCTTTCTGCTGATAGAATTGTCGCTGCTGCTCAAGCGAGCCTCTGTTGTCTTCATATCTCCACACAGCTGTACCCTTGAAATATAGGGAAAGAACAGGATGGACCAAAAAACTGGTCACTCTCAGACGGCCCTTTTGTCTTTGGCCACGTGACTAAGTTACTCAGAAACAAGAGAGGGAAAACACTGGCTTCTTCTTACATGAGAGAAACAGACAGTGGAAATGTTGAGATTTAAGATTTAGATAAATGATGTGCATAATAGAGTTTGTAATTTTACCACTATATTCCACAGTTTTGAGACTAATCTCAACCTAATACAAAATTACAAGTAATCATGTGAGTAATAATTCATAATATAAGTCAATTATGCCATAATCTAAGCAAAACTTAAAACATTGGGGGGGATCTTTCTTACACTTGTACATTATCTGTGTAAATGGCTTCTGTTGAGCCACTGAGTGTTTTACCTTCACATGGTGCAAAACAGGGAATCATTAAACAATGAAAACAGTTCTACAGAAGTACACTCTTCATCTCTACAAAAAGGACAATCATCACGCCGATGCATCAATCTCCTTCTTCTTAAACAACGGGGGCAGCTATTATTAGCTGGACTCCCATCCTGAGCCATTGGCTTGAGCTGGAGCGGCTGTTATTTAAGTCCCACCGTGGGACTATGCTGGTGTTGTATTCTTCAGTTGTATTGTTGTCACTACTCCCAGGGCCCAGACAACAGCTAACAATGAAAAGACTGACCACGAAAGCAAAAGAAATGATGCGTAGAGTCCGGTCCTGGTCCTCCTATGGCCACTGGGGTCACATATGACGATTCATCGGCTGGTACATCTTCGTCTGGGTTGTGGGGCACTTTCCTGCAGTGGCTGGCGTGAACCCACGTCGACTGCTCTGCAACCATCAGGAGTACCTGGAATGGACCAGTCCAGTGCTGTTGGTGCCAAGTCTTTCTGCGGAGTTCCTTGTTGACCACTCAATCTCCTGGCTGCAATTTGTGGAGCTGTCCTCCTTTTGGTTCAGGCAAAGCCACTTTTATCCTGGGGAAAATAGACTTCAGAACATTGTTGAGTGCAGCACAGTAGCTTACCATTTGATCCTCGCAACCCGTCAGTGTCAACCTGTTCTGTGGGAACGGGGTGTTTAGGATTCTCATGGGTCTTCCTGTGAGTATTTCATGAGGTGCTAAACCAGGGGGTACAATGCGCACGTCCATGCATGTACATCCGAGCCAGAGGCATTACTGTTACCTATGACAATGTAACGCTTGATGTAGTGGGTGTAGAGTCAGGTGCAGGAAACAAGAGTGTTTGCTATAGTGCTTTAATAAATGCACCATCAAAGAGAGTATACACCAAAATTACAACAGGGTGTAATCAAAATACAATGACCCAAAACACGTTCCACTTACACAATACACAGTGCAAGAACGAAATAAGCCCGCACACAGAACAGGTGGGGAAACGGGCTTAAACCTCTTACATCTAGACGTTCCGCTAGCGGAACACCTTCTCCAATATCCAATGATGGGCGTGGCGCGAAATACAAAGTCCTCGAAAATCCGAAAACTTCAATTTTTCAAACATATGACTATTTTACACCATTTTAAAGACAAGACTCTCCTTTATCTAACCACACTGTCCGATTTCAAAAAGGCTTTACAGCGAAAGCAAAACATTAGATTATGTCAGCAGAGTACCCAGCCAGAAATAATCAGACACCCATTTTTCAAGCTAGCATATAATGTCACAAAAAACTAAACCACAGCTAAATGCAGCATTAACCTTTGATGATCTTCATCAGATGACACTCCTAGGACATTATGTTATCCTGTTAGGGCTAGGGGGCAGTATTGACACGGCTGGATAAAAAACATACCCGATTTAATCTGGTTACCACTCCTACCCAGTAACTAGAATATGCATATACTTATTACATATAGATAGAAAACACCCTAAAGTTTCTAAAACTGTTTGAATGGTGTCTGTGAGTATAACAGAACTCAAATGGCAGGTCAAAACCTGAGAGATTCCTTTACAGGAAGTGGCCTGTCTGACCATTTCTTGAACTTCTTTTCCATCTCTATCTTTTACTAAGGATCTCTGCTCTAACGTGACACTTCCTACGTCGTCCATAGGCGCTCAGAGCCCGGGAAAAAACAGAATGTCGTCATCCCAGCCCCAAGCTGAAACACATTATCGCCTTTCTCAAGTGGCCGATCAAGGGACACTGGGCTTAGGCGCGTGACCCGATCGCCCCCGCCTTTGTGATTTTTTCCTCTGTTTGCCGAAAAGGAGATTCCCTGTCGGAATATTATCGCTTTTCTACGAGAAAAATGTCGTAAAAATTGATTTTAAACAGCGGTTGACATGCTTCGAAGTACGGTAATGGAATATTTAGAATTTTTTTGTCACGAATTGCGCCATGCGCACGACCCTTCTTTACCATTTCGGATAGTGTCTGGAACGCACGAACAAAACGCCGCTATTCGGATATAACGATGGATTATTTTGGACCAAACCAACATTTGTTATTGAAGTAGCAGTCCTGGGAGTGCATTCTGACGAAGACAACAAAAGGTAATCAAACTTTTATAATAGTAAATATGATTATGGTGAGTGCTAAACTTGCCGGGTGTCTAAATAGCTAGCCCGTGATGCCTGGGCTATGTACTTAGAATATTGCAAAATGTGCTTTCACCTAAAAGCTATTTTAAAATCGGACATACCGAGTGCATAGAGGAGGTCTGTATCTATAATTCTTAAAATAATTGTTATGCTTTTTGTGAACGTTTATCGTGAGTAATTTAGTAAAATGTTAGCGAATTCCCCGGAAGTTTGCTAGTTATGCTAGTTCTGAACGTCACATGCTAATGTAAAAAGCTGTTTTTTGATATAAATATGAACTTGATTGAACAAAACATGCATGTATTGTATAACATAATGTCCTAGGGTTGTCATCTGATGAAGATCATCAAAGGTGAGTGCTGCATTTAGCTGTCTTCTGGGTTTTGGTGACATCATATGCTGGCTTGAAAAATGGGTGTCTGATTATTTCTGGCTTGGTACTCTGCTGACATAATCTAATGTTTTGCTTTCGTTGTAAAGCCTTTTTGAAATCGGACAGTGTGGTTAGATTAACCTGTTAGGGCTAGGGGGCAGTATTTGCACGGCTGGATAAAAAAAATGTACCCGATTTAATCTGGTTACTAATCCTACCCAGTAACTAGAATATGCATATACTTATTATATATGGATAGAAAACACTCTAAAGTTTCTAAAACTGTTTGAATGGTGTCTGTGAGTATAACAGAACTCATTTGGCAGGCAAAACCCTGAGACATTTTCTGACAGTAAGTGGATACCTGATGTGTTGTATTACCTTTAAACCTATCCCATTGAAAAACACAGGGGCTGAGGAATATTTTGGCACTTCCTATTGCTTCCACTAGATGTCACCAGCCTTTACAATGTGTTTTGAGTCTTCTGGAGGGAGATCTGACCGAACAAGAGCCATGGAACAATGATGGCCCATTAGACACCTGGCGCGCGAGTTCATGTTCGGTACCCTCGTTCCAATACGTTATAAAAGAGTATGCATTCGTCCACCTTGAATATTATTCATGTTCTGGTTAAAAAAGGCACTAATGATTTATGCTATACAACGTTTGACATGTTTGAACGAACAGAAATATATTTTTTCCCCTCGTTCATGACGAGAAGTCCGGCTGGCTTAGATCATGTGCTAACAAGACGGAGATTTTTGGACATAAATGATGAGCTTTTTTGAACAAAACTACATTCGTTATGGACCTGTGATACCTGGAAGTGACATCTGATGAAGAGAATCAAAGGTAATGGATTATTTACATAGTATTTTTGATTTTAGATCTCCCCAACATGACGTCTAGTCTGTATCGCAACACGTATTTTTCTGGGCGCAGTGCTCAGATTATTGCAAAGTGTGATTTCCCAGTAAGGTTATTTTTAAATCTGGCAAGTTGATTGCGTTCAAGAGATGTAAATCTATAATTCTTTAAATGACAATATAATATTTTACCAATGTTTTCTAATTTTAATTATTTAATTTGTGGTGTTGACTTGACTGCCGGTTATTGGAGGGAAACAATTTCCTCAACATCAATGCCATAGTAAAACGCTGTTTTTGGATATAAATATGAACTTGATAGAACTAAAAATGCATGCATTGTCTAACATAATGTCCTAGGAGTGTCATCTGATGGAGATTGTAAAAGGTTAGTGCATCATTTTAGCTGGTTTTATGGTTTTGGTGACCCTGTCTTTGAATTGACAAAACATTACACACAACTCTTGTAAATGTACTGTCCTAACATACTCTAAATTTATGCTTTCGCCGTAAAATCTTTTTGAAATCGTAAAACGTGGTTAGATTAAGGAGATGTTTATCTTTCAAAGGGTGTAAAATAGTTGTATGTTTGAAAAATTTGAATTTTGACATTTATTTGGATTCAAATTTGCCGCTCTTGAAATGCACCTGCTGTTGATGGAGTGCACCACGGGTGGGACGCTAGCGTCCCACCTAGCCCATAGAGGTTAACGAGAGTCTTGTCTTTAAATAGCTGTAAAATAGTCATATGTTTGAGAAATTGAAGTAATAGGATTTTTAAGGTTTTGAAAATCGCGCCACAGGCTTCAAGTGGCTGTTACGTAGGTGGGACGAATTCGTCACGCCTAGCCCAGAGAGGTTATACAATACATGCATGTTTTGTTCAATCAAGTTCATATTTATATCAAAAACCAGCTTTTTACATTAGCATGTGACTTTCAGAACTAGCATTCCCACCGAACACTTCCGGTGAATGACTAAAATCATTAAAAAAATATATAAACATCCAATCCTGTCATACACTGAGTGGACAAAACATTATGAACACCTATTTCCATGACAGACTGACCAGGTGAATCCAGGTGAAAGCTTTGATCCTTTATTGATGTCACTTGTTAAATCCACTTCAATCAGTGTAGATGAAGGAGAAGAGACGGGTTAAAGAAGGATTTCTTTTAAAGCCTTGAGACAATCGAGACAATGGATTGTGTATGTGTGCCATTCAGAGGGTGAATGGGCAACACAAAAGATTGGTTTGAGTGTCAAGAACTGCAACGCTGCTGGGTTTTTCACTCTCAACAGTTTCCCCGTGTGTATCAAGACTGGTCCACCACCCAAAGGACATCCAGCCAACTTGACACAACTGTGGGGAAGCATTGGGGTCAACATGGCCCCAGCATCCCCATGGAACACCTTATCCATGCCCCGACGAACTGAAGCCGTTCTGAGGGCAAAAAGGGGTGCAACTCAATATTAGGAAGGTGTTCTTAATGTTTTGTACACCCAGTTTACATCACCAACATTAGTTTTTTTCCAACTGTTTGGTAATTATAACAGCGTCACTGAATGTACAAAACATTAAGAACGCCTTCTCTTTCCATGACATTAGACAGACCAGGTGAATCCAGGTGAAAGCTACGATCCCTTATTGATGTCACTTGTTAATAAATCCACTTCAATCAGTGTAGATGAAGAAGGGGAGGAGACAGGTAATAAAAAAAATGCTTGAGACAATTGAGACATGGATTGTGTGTGTGTGTGTGTCATTCAGAGTGTGAATGGGCAAGATCAAAATACACTACAAAAGTATGTGGACACGTGCTCATCGAACATCTCATTCCAAAATCATGGGCATTGACATGGAGTTGGTCCCCCACTTTGCTGCTAGATGTTGGTACATTGCTGCAGGGGGACTTGCTTCCATTCAGCCACAAGAGCATTAGTGAGGTCGGGTCACTGATGTTGGAGCGATTAGGTCCTGGCTCACAGTCGGCGTTCCGATTCATCCCGAAGGTGTTCGATGGGGTTGAGGTGGGTTGAGGTTTGCAGGCCAGTCAAGTTCTTCCACATCGATCTCTGGAAGACAGGGATGTGAATGATCTAGCTACTGCCTGTCTTATTTATCGGTGGACCGTTTCTTCTTCTCTCAGTTGTGGTGTGCCGTGCGAACCCCGGAGAGCGCCCACAAGGGACTCGTGACCCCACAACCCCCCCCAAAATACAGCCTCATCGGCAGCCTCTCCAACTCGCCAGACTTTGCTGAGCACTTCCAGTGACCCACTGGCTCCCTTGTGAACTGGGGTCACCGCTGCGTGTTGTGGTAGGGCCTGGCAGACCTACTCGCTCCCTTATGAACTGGGGTCCCGCTGCGTGTCGTGGTAGGGCCTGGCAGACCCACTCGCTCCCTTATGAACTGGGGTCACCGCTGCGTGTCGTGGTAGGGCCTGGCAGACCCACTGGCTCCCTTGTGAACTGGGGTCGCCGCTGCGTGTCGTGGTAGGGCCTGGCAGAACCACTGGCTCCCTTATGAACTGGGGTCACCGCTGCGTGTCGTGGTAGGGCCTGGCAGACCCACTGGCTCCCTTATGAACTGGGGTCACAGCTGCGTGTCGTGGTAGGGCCTGGCAGACCCACTGGAGAGCTCTGCCTGCCTGTGGAGGCTACATGGAGAACCAAGAGGAGGAGGAGGAGGAGGAAGAGAACCTCCAACTAATCATCTAATGTTTTTTTTTCATCTAGTAATCTTTTCTTTGTACATGACGCTGGATTACTTGTGGTTTGTGAGTAGAGCAGGACAGATCCCAGGTGAGCAAGAGGGAAGCGTGTGGAGAGAAACGTTGCTGTCTGTTGATGTGTGTGTAATTCCAGTGTTAGGGGATGGTATATTTCCTCGTCATCCATACACCGTCACATCCCCCCACCCTACTCACCCGTGGGGCACAAAGGCACGTTTTATTTATTGTTTGCTGGACTTGGTAGGGGGCCGTCGCAGTCCTCACTGTGTACCCTGTTTACAATTCAAACCAGAGCTTCTAATGACTGAGGGCTCTCACTGAAAGCACTGTAACCTCACAGGAAGTGCTCATCTGTCTCTGTGACCTCGCAGGAAGTGCAAAAACTTGGCTGTGACCTCACAAGAAGTGCAGAAACTTCACTGTGATTGAACATTGCAGGGTTTTTTTCTGGATTAAAACGGGGCTTAGGGTGGTGGGTGTGACAGGGGGCGTGGTAGGGCGCAGCAATTGGCGCAGTCGGCACAGCTGAATTTTTAAAGGCTGCCATCTTTGTGGGTTTTTTTTATCGCCATTTTTAAGACATGCATTTTTGCAGTTTTAAAGTTAATTTCCTGCAATTCTATGCATTTTGCCATGGCAAGTGCTGTGTTATTTTGCTCAAACTTAAAAACAATATCAATACTGTTAAATTCATTCTTTTTGGAATTTCACAAATATTATATTATTAAAACATACATGCTTGTAGGTCCATTGTCTTTTTTACATACTTTCTTATAAATAAAATTACAGTTTGGACTTAAGCGTCCCAAAAATAATTTTAGGCAGCCCCCCCAAGGGTTTCTGTGGCAGAAAAATCCCTGCGTTGTACCTGGCTTCATCTCAAATGTATATTTAGTTACAATTCTATTTCCTAAATGACTTACAGAGCCACATAAGTCATCCACAAGAGAGCACCACTGCTTCCGGTCTGCATTCCCTAAATAGTAAACACATAGTACTATGTGGCTCTGGTAAATAGTAGTGACCTATGGGGTCTCAAAGGGTATCATTTGAGATGGAGCCATATAGACTAATCTCTCCTTTTCTTTCTCCGTTACTTCACAGGAAGTTGTCGTGGAAATTCTAACCAGAAAGGAAGAGAGAGACAGTAGATTCCTCCAAACAACTATTTAAAAAAAAATAAGATTTGCATAAAAGGGAGCTGGTTAATAATCGCACAACAGGCGCAACAGTCAAAAGCCCAACAAACAAGAGTTGGGTCTCAGCCTTTATAGGAAAATACAACCTCTTTTGTCTATGTGGGAGTTTAGCAGGTGTGTGAGATCATGGTGGGGGCAGAGCGTACAAACAAGTGATAATGCCAGTTTTCTTACTTCTTTCTGCTGATAGAATTGTCGCTGCTGCTCAAGCGAGCCTCTGTTGTCTTCATATCTCCACACAGCTGTACCCTTGAAAGATAGGGAAAGAACAGGATGGACCAAAAAACTGGTCACTCTCAGACGGCCCTTTTGTCTTTGGCCACGTGACTAAGTTACTCAGAAACAAGAGAGGGAAAACACTGGCTTCTTCTTACATGAGAGAAACAGACAGTGGAAATGTTGAGATTTAAGATTTAGATAAATGATGTGCATAATAGAGTTTGTAATTTTACCACTATATTCCACAGTTTTGAGACTAATCTCAACCTAATACAAAATTACAAGTAATCATGTGAGTAATAATTCATAATATAAGTCAATTATGCCATAATCTAAGCAAAACTTAAAACATTGGGGGGGATCTTTCTTACACTTGTACATTATCTGTGTAAATGGCTTCTGTTGAGCCACTGAGTGTTTTACCTTCACATGGTGCAAAACAGGGAATCATTAAACAATGAAAACAGTTCTACAGAAGTACACTCTTCATCTCTACAAAAAGGACAATCATCACGCCGATGCATCAATCTCCTTCTTCTTAAACAACGGGGGCAGCTATTATTAGCTGGACTCCCATCCTGAGCCATTGGCTTGAGCTGGAGCGGCTGTTATTTAAGTCCCACCGTGGGACTATGCTGGTGTTGTATTCTTCAGTTGTATTGTTGTCACTACTCCCAGGGCCCAGACAACAGCTAACAATGAAAAGACTGACCACGAAAGCAAAAGAAATGATGCGTAGAGTCCGGTCCTGGTCCTCCTATGGCCACTGGGGTCACATATGACGATTCATCGGCTGGTACATCTTCGTCTGGGTTGTGGGGCACTTTCCTGCAGTGGCTGGCGTGAACCCACGTCGACTGCTCTGCAACCATCAGGAGTACCTGGAATGGACCAGTCCAGTGCTGTTGGTGCCAAGTCTTTCTGCGGAGTTCCTTGTTGACCACTCAATCTCCTGGCTGCAATTTGTGGAGCTGTCCTCCTTTTGGTTCAGGCAAAGCCACTTTTATCCTGGGGAAAATAGACTTCAGAACATTGTTGAGTGCAGCACAGTAGCTTACCATTTGATCCTCGCAACCCGTCAGTGTCAACCTGTTCTGTGGGAACGGGGTGTTTAGGATTCTCATGGGTCTTCCTGTGAGTATTTCATGAGGTGCTAAACCAGGGGGTACAATGCGCACGTCCATGCATGTACATCCGAGCCAGAGGCATTACTGTTACCTATGACAATGTAACGCTTGATGTAGTGGGTGTAGAGTCAGGTGCAGGAAACAAGAGTGTTTGCTATAGTGCTTTAATAAATGCACCATCAAAGAGAGTATACACCAAAATTACAACAGGGTGTAATCAAAATACAATGACCCAAAACACGTTCCACTTACACAATACACAGTGCAAGAACGAAATAAGCCCGCACACAGAACAGGTGGGGAAACGGGCTTAAACCTCTTACATCTAGACGTTCCGCTAGCGGAACACCTTCTCCAATATCCAATGATGGGCGTGGCGCGAAATACAAAGTCCTCGAAAATCCGAAAACTTCCATTTTTCAAACATATGACTATTTTACACCATTTTAAAGACAAGACTCTCCTTTATCTAACCACACTGTCCGATTTCAAAAAGGCTTTACAGCGAAAGCAAAACATTAGATTATGTCAGCAGAGTACCCAGCCAGAAATAATCAGACACCCATTTTTCAAGCTAGCATATAATGTCACAAAAAACTAAACCACAGCTAAATGCAGCATTAACCTTTGATGATCTTCATCAGATGACACTCCTAGGACATTATGTTATCCTGTTAGGGCTAGGGGGCAGTATTGACACGGCTGGATAAAAAACATACCCGATTTAATCTGGTTACCACTCCTACCCAGTAACTAGAATATGCATATACTTATTACATATAGATAGAAAACACCCTAAAGTTTCTAAAACTGTTTGAATGGTGTCTGTGAGTATAACAGAACTCAAATGGCAGGTCAAAACCTGAGAGATTCCTTTACAGGAAGTGGCCTGTCTGACCATTTCTTGAACTTCTTTTCCATCTCTATCTTTTACTAAGGATCTCTGCTCTAACGTGACACTTCCTACGTCGTCCATAGGCGCTCAGAGCCCGGGAAAAAACAGAATGTCGTCATCCCAGCCCCAAGCTGAAACACATTATCGCCTTTCTCAAGTGGCCGATCAAGGGACACTGGGCTTAGGCGCGTGACCCGATCGCCCCCGCCTTTGTGATTTTTTCCTCTGTTTGCCGAAAAGGAGATTCCCTGTCGGAATATTATCGCTTTTCTACGAGAAAAATGTCGTAAAAATTGATTTTAAACAGCGGTTGACATGCTTCGAAGTACGGTAATGGAATATTTAGAATTTTTTTGTCACGAATTGCGCCATGCGCGCGACCCTTCTTTACCATTTCGGATAGTGTCTGGAACGCACGAACAAAACGCCGCTATTCGGATATAACGATGGATTATTTTGGACCAAACCAACATTTGTTATTGAAGTAGCAGTCCTGGGAGTGCATTCTGACGAAGACAACAAAAGGTAATCAAACTTTTATAATAGTAAATATGATTATGGTGAGTGCTAAACTTGCCGGGTGTCTAAATAGCTAGCCCGTGATGCCTGGGCTATGTACTTAGAATATTGCAAAATGTGCTTTCACCAAAAAGCTATTTTAAAATCGGACATACCGAGTGCATAGAGGAGGTCTGTATCTATAATTCTTAAAATAATTGTTATGCTTTTTGTGAACGTTTATCGTGAGTAATTTAGTAAAATGTTAGCGAATTCCCCGGAAGTTTGCTAGTTATGCTAGTTCTGAACGTCACATGCTAATGTAAAAAGCTGTTTTTTGATATAAATATGAACTTGATTGAACAAAACATGCATGTATTGTATAACATAATGTCCTAGGGTTGTCATCTGATGAAGATCATCAAAGGTGAGTGCTGCATTTAGCTGTCTTCTGGGTTTTGGTGACATTATATGCTGGCTTGAAAAATGGGTGTCTGATTATTTCTGGCTTGGTACTCTGCTGACATAATCTAATGTTTTGCTTTCGTTGTAAAGCCTTTTTGAAATCGGACAGTGTGGTTAGATTAACCTGTTAGGGCTAGGGGGCAGTATTTGCACGGCTGGATAAAAAAAATGTACCCGATTTAATCTGGTTACTAATCCTACCCAGTAACTAGAATATGCATATACTTATTATATATGGATAGAAAACCCTCTAAAGTTTCTAAAACTGTTTGAATGGTGTCTGTGAGTATAACAGAACTCATTTGGCAGGCAAAACCCTGAGACATTTTCTGACAGTAAGTGGATACCTGATGTGTTGTATTACCTTTAAACCTATCCCATTGAAAAACACAGGGGCTGAGGAATATTTTGGCACTTCCTATTGCTTCCACTAGATGTCACCAGCCTTTACAATGTGTTTTGAGTCTTCTGGAGGGAGATCTGACCGAACAAGAGCCATGGAACAATGATGGCCCATTAGACACCTGGCGCGCGAGTTCATGTTCGGTACCCTCGTTCCAATACGTTATAAAAGAGTATGCATTCGTCCACCTTGAATATTATTCATGTTCTGGTTAAAAAAGGCACTAATGATTTATGCTATACAACGTTTGACATGTTTGAACGAACAGAAATATATTTTTTCCCCTCGTTCATGACGAGAAGTCCGGCTGGCTTAGATCATGTGCTAACAAGACGGAGATTTTTGGACATAAATGATGAGCTTTTTTGAACAAAACTACATTCGTTATGGACCTGTGATACCTGGAAGTGACATCTGATGAAGAGAATCAAAGGTAATGGATTATTTACATAGTATTTTTGATTTTAGATCTCCCCAACATGACGTCTAGTCTGTATCGCAACACGTATTTTTCTGGGCGCAGTGCTCAGATTATTGCAAAGTGTGATTTCCCAGTAAGGTTATTTTTAAATCTGGCAAGTTGATTGCGTTCAAGAGATGTAAATCTATAATTCTTTAAATGACAATATAATATTTTACCAATGTTTTCTAATTTTAATTATTTAATTTGTGGTGTTGACTTGACTGCCGGTTATTGGAGGGAAACAATTTCCTCAACATCAATGCCATAGTAAAACGCTGTTTTTGGATATAAATATGAACTTGATAGAACTAAAAATGCATGCATTGTCTAACATAATGTCCTAGGAGTGTCATCTGATGGAGATTGTAAAAGGTTAGTGCATCATTTTAGCTGGTTTTATGGTTTTGGTGACCCTGTCTTTGAATTGACAAAACATTACACACAACTCTTGTAAATGTACTGTCCTAAGATACTCTAAATTTATGCTTTCGCCGTAAAATCTTTTTGAAATCGTAAAACGTGGTTAGATTAAGGAGATGTTTATCTTTCAAAGGGTGTAAAATAGTTGTATGTTTGAAAAATTTGAATTTTGACATTTATTTGGATTCAAATTTGCCGCTCTTGAAATGCACCTGCTGTTGATGGAGTGCACCACGGGTGGGACGCTAGCGTCCCACCTAGCCCATAGAGGTTAACGAGAGTCTTGTCTTTAAATAGCTGTAAAATAGTCATATGTTTGAGAAATTGAAGTAATAGGATTTTTAAGGTTTTGAAAATCGCGCCACAGGCTTCAAGTGGCTGTTACGTAGGTGGGACGAATTCGTCACGCCTAGCCCAGAGAGGTTATACAATACATGCATGTTTTGTTCAATCAAGTTCATATTTATATCAAAAACCAGCTTTTTACATTAGCATGTGACTTTCAGAACTAGCATTCCCACCGAACACTTCCGGTGAATTTACTAAATTACTCACGATAAACGTTCACAAAAAACAGAACAATTATTTTAAGAATTATATATACAGAACTCCTTTATGCAATCGCGGTGTCCGATTTTAAAATAGCTTTTCGGTGATTGCACATTTTGCAATATTCTGAGTAGATAGCTCGCCATCACGGGCTAGCTATTTTGACACCCACCAAGTTTGGTACTCACTAAACTCAGATTTACTATAAGAAAAATTGGATTACCTTTGCTGTTCTTCGTCAGAATGCACTCCCAGGACTTCTACTTCAACAACAAATGTTGGTTTGGTTCCACATAATCCATAGTTATATCCAAATAGCGGCATTTTGTTCATCCGTTCAAGACACTATCCGAAGGGTAACGAAGGGTGACGCGCGGACGAGTATCGTGACAAAAAATTCAAAATATTCCATTACCGTACTTTGAAGCATGTCAAACGCTGTTTAAAATCAATTGTTATGCGATTTTTCTCGTAAAATAGCGATAATATTCCGACCGGGAGTCGTTGTTTTCGTTCAAAGACTGAAAAAGTAAAATGGACTCTTCACGTGCATGCGCACGCCCGTCTCATTGTTCTCAGATCGACCACTTAGCAAATGCGCTACTGTTTTTCAGCCAGTAACTGCAGAGTCATCATTCAACGTTCTGGCGCCTTCTGATAGCCTATGGGAGCCTTAGAAAGTGTCACGTTACAGCAGAGATCCTTTGTTTTGGATAGAGATGACAAAGAAGGCCAAGAAATGGTCAGACAGGGTACTTGCTGTTTGGAATCTTCTCAGGTTTTGGCCTGCCATTTGAGTTCTGTTATACTTACAGACACCATTCAAACAGTTTTAGAAACTTTGGAGTGTTTTCTATCCAAAGCTACTAATTATATGCATATTCTAGTTTCTGGGCAGGAGTCATAACCAGATTAAATCGGGTACGTTTTTTATCCGGCCGTGAAAATACTGCCCCCTATCCTAAACAGGTTAAACCGCAGCCATCGACACAGCAGTTCTTAAAAGAGGAAGTAAACATAGACAAAGCTATATTAAAATTGTCAGTCTAGAGCACCAGTGAAAGGGATTTCGAAATGGGAGAAGTTAGGAGCAATTTATATAAGGACGGTATTTGGTATCATGATAAGTTACCAATACTACCTAAGTCATTGTTTAGAGATGCGGCAAGATTGACACATGGGCAGAGCCATGTGTCAACAGGGGGGATAGTAGAGCAGGTTCGGAAACACTTTGTGGCCTATTGGATAACGAACTACTTTAAAAAAAAATTATAATAGATAAGTATATTAAATGGGAAGAAGCGGTCCCAACTTACTGGGTGGACATGATTAGGGTAGTTGGTTTACTAGGATCTATCTCTTTAAATTATGGATTACATTTTAGCTGATCAGGTAAACCATATAGAATGCCAGAGTTAGGGAGGCCAGAACAGGTAGACATAGAAGTTGAAGATATACTAACAGAAGACATGGTTAACCAAACCCGTATGTCCGAGACTTTGTGTCCAACAGGTGAATTACAGGAGAAGATGATTCACTCAATCCAACCAGGAGACTGGGTGTGGATCCAGTCCCTGAGGAGAAAAGAACTGGAAGCAGCCACGGTGGGAGGGCCCATACCAAGTGTTCCTGGTAATAGCCTTCGCGGTGAGAATAGCTGAAAGAGCTACCTGGGTTCATATCACACATTGCGGGAGGGTAAGACACACTGATACTGTCGAACAATCACAGAGTTAGGAGAAGAACCGAATACCAATAAGGTTCAGGGGTTACCTCTCTAACAAAGATTCCCTAACCCGCCCGATCCTCACTGTGTGCGTTCATAGAAGTGAAAGTGTGGGTTGGCCTCTAGCCAGTGATATATTCACCGGGAGGGGGTGGGGCTTTACAGGGGTACTGGTCAGTCTGAGCTGTCTGATTGTGGGAGCCATATTCCTAATACACCATGAACCACTCGAGAAGTCAGAAAGTGGTAACTTGACCCATAGTGTAGAAGATGAGGAGTATTTATGGCCTAGGTACAAAAGGTCACTCGATCTGGATAAAAAGGAAGTGAGAGTAGAGTTAGGGAAGGATGTCTCAATAGAGTTCTATGCAGACCAAATGGGGTCCCTAACCTCCTGGCAGACTAGGACTCAGACTTCATGGGGAAGATATTTGTGTAGATCCCGGTGTAACTCATGGAATCAGGTCATAGCTCACACAGAGAGAGAAGGCTATGTCAATCCACACACCCAATATAGAAACAGATGGAGTATAGTGAAGGCCAGGGTTTTTGACTGCAATCCAGAGCAAGGGAAGTATTGCTTGAAGATAGGAATGACCATTAAAAGCATAAAGAAAGAGGATTTAGGGTTATGGTATGTTGGCCTTGACCAGACCATTGTCGACACTGCGGTACCATTGTGAGTAGTAGAGGTTAGGACAGGAGATAGTTCTACCGCCAGCCAGAATACCAGTAGTACCCCTGATAAAACGGACATTACCTGTGTAGTCATCCAGAGCCAAGGACCGGTGAGGATAGTTCAGACGAAAGATCTTAAAGGAGTTATTTTAGTGTAAGTAGTCCTGAAGACATATTATAGATTTTATTAAAAGTAATTATTAGTAATTTACAAAAATTTGAGCCCCGATGGAAGCTAAATTTTGATTTATGAAAATGATATTTTACGAATCCTTCTCAGGAGGGCTGTAAGGCAGACTGTTAGTTTTCTTAGCAGAACAAGGTCATAAAGTCAGCAAGAGGAAGTTGCAACTCTGGCAGGAGGAATTTATCTATTTGGGACACTATAACTCAAGAAGGGAGAACACTTAATTCTACCAGAAAGACAGCCATCCTAGAAGCACCTAAACCACTCAATAAGAAACAAATGATGAGTTTTTTTGGAATGATTAACTATTGCCGTGCGTGGATACCCCATTTTGCATTACATACAGGGAAGCTTAGTGAGTTGATATATGGTAAAGCTATGGCAGCAAAAGATAAGATCAAGTGGACAGATGAGGCTGAAAATCAGTTTGTAAACATTAAAATGTTATTAACATCTAGCTCAGTACTGGCGTTTCCCAGATATGATCGCCCCTTTACCCAGACAGTAGACTGTAGGGAGGGGTTCATGACATCAGTACTGACCAAGAGACACGGGGGAAAAAAATAGGCCTATTGCTTACTATTCCTCCCGATTAGATGAAGTAGCCCAAGCCATGCCACTATGTTTGCAGTCTGTGGTGGCAGTCTGTGGTGGCAGCAGCTCAGGCAGTTGAGGACTTGGCATCTGTTGTGCTCTATCATGATTTGACTTTAAAAGTTCCTCATGCCGTATCCATACTGTTGTTAGAACATAAGATGGCTTACATGTCACCAGCTAGAAATTTGTCTCGTATGATAATTATTTTGAACATGCCTAATTTGACAATAGGATGTTGTACTACTCTGAACCCCTCAACATTAGTTCCTATTGCAACAGATGGCAGCCCACATGATTGTGTAACAGAAACTGAGAAAGTTGTCCTACCAAGACCCGATTTGACTTATCTAGCTTTACCTGATGGGGAACTGACTATGTTTGTAGATGGGTCATCAAGAAAGAACCATGATGGCACTAATGCAACAGGATATGCTATAGTTACAGACACAGAGGTCTTGGAAGCAGAGCCGTTACCGAGAAACTATTCAGCACAATAAGCAGAAATAGTAGCCCTTACCCGTGCGTGTCAGTTAGGGACAGGAAAACGTATTACTATTTACACAGACAGTGCCTATGCATTTAACATAGTACACATATTTGCAGCCCAATGGAGAAACAGGGCAATGGTAACCACTTCTGGGAAACCTATTACACACGCTCAGTTGATTTTGAATCTCTTAGATGCTGTACTTTTGCCAGAAAAGTTAGCTATTTGTAAATGTGAGGCCAAAATTAGAGGGACAGATAGTGTCAGTAACAACAACAGAAAGCAGATGTGGAAACGAAAAAGGCAGGTCTTAAACCGCAGCTGTCGACACAGCAGTTCTTAAAAGAGGAAGTAAACATAGACAAAGCTATATTAAAATTGTCAGTCTAGAGCACCAGTGAAAGGGATTTCGAAATGGGAGAAGTTAGGAGCAATTTATATAAGGACGGTATTTGGTATCATGATAAGTTAACAATACTACCTAAGTCATTGTTTAGAGATGCGGCAAGATTGACACATGGGCAGAGCCATGTGTCAACAGGGGGGATAGTAGAGCAGGTTCGGAAACACTTTGTGGCCTATTGGATAATGAACTACTTAAAAAAACATTTTTTATAATAGAGAAGTATATTAAATGGGAAGAAGCAGTCCCAACTTACTGGGTGGACACAATTAGGGTAGTTGGTTTACTAGGATCTATCTCTTTAAATAATGGATTACATTTTAGTTGATCAGGTAAACCATATAGAATGCCAGAGTTAGGGAGGCCAGAACAGGTAGACATAGAAGTTGAAGATATACTAACAGAACACATGGTTAACCAAACCCGTATGTCCGAGACTTTGTGTCCAACAGGTGAATTACAGGAGAAGATGATTCACTCAATCCAACCAGGAGACTGGGTGTGGATCCAGTCCCTGAGGAGAAAAGAACTGGAAGCAGCAATGGTGGGAGGGCCCATACCAAGGGTTCCTGGTAATAGCCTTCGCGGTGAGAATAGCTGAAAGAGCTACCTGGGTTCATATCACACATTGCGGGAGGGTAAGACACACTGACACTGTCGAACAATCACAGAGTTAGGAGAAGAACCGAATACCAATAAGGTTCGGGGGTTACCTCTCTAACGAAGATTCCCTAACCCGCCCGATCCTCACTGTGTGCGTTCATAGAAGTGAAAGTGTGGGTTGGCCTCTAGCCAGTGATATATTCTCCGGGAGGGGGTGGGGCTTTACAGGGGTACTGGTCAGTCTGAGCTGTCTGATTGTGGGAGCCATATACCTAATACACCATGAACCACTCGAGAAGACAGAAAGTGGTAACTTGACCTATAGTGTAGAAGATGAGTTTTTATGGCCTAGGTACAAAAGGTCACTCGATCTGGATAAAAAGGAAGTGAGAGTAGAGTTAGGGAAGGATGTCTCAATAGAGTTCTATGCAGACCAAATGGGGTCCCTAACCTCCTGGCAGTCTAGGACTCAGACTTAATGGGGAAGATATCTGTGTAGATCCCGGTGTAACTCATGGAATCAGGTCATAGCTCACACAGAGAGAGATGGCTATGTCAATCCACACACCCAATATAGAAACAGATGGAGTATAGTGAAGGCCAGGGTTTTTGACTGCAATCCAGAGCAAGGGAAGTATTGCTTGAAGATAGGAATGACCATTAACCTGTTAGGGCTAGGGGGCAGTATTGACACGGCTGGATAAAAAACATACCCGATTTAATCTGGTTACCACTCCTACCCAGTAACTAGAATATGCATATACTTATTACATATGGATAGAAAACACCCTAAAGTTTCTAAAACTGTTTGAATGGTGTCTGTGAGTATAACAGAACTCAAATGGCAGGTCAAAACCTGAGAGATTCCTTTACAGGAAGTGGTCTGTCTGACCATTTCTTGAACTTCTTTTCCATCTCTATCTTTTACTAAGGATCTCTGCTCTAACGTGACACTTTCCACGTCTTCCATAGGCGCTCAGAGCCCGGGAAAAAACAGAATGTCGTCATCCCAGCCCCAGGCTGAAACACATTATCGCCTTTCTCAAGTGGCCGATCAAGGGACTCTGGGCATATGCGCGTGACCCGACCGCCCCCGCCTTTGTGATTTTTTCCTCTGTTTGCCGAAAAGGAGATTCCCTGTCGGAATATTATCGGTTTTCTACGAGAAAAATAGCGTAAAACTTGATTTTAACCTGTTGGGTCTAGGGGGCAGCATTTGCACGTCTGGATAAAAAAAATGTACCCGATTTAATCTGGTTACTAATCCTACCCAGTAACTAGAATATGCATATACTTATTATATATGGATAGAAAACACTCTAAAGATTCCAAAACTGTTTGAATGGTGTCTGTGAGTATAACAGAACTCATTTGGCAGGCAAAACCCTGAGACATTTTCTGACAGGAAGTGGATACCTGATGTGTTGTATTGACTTTAAACCTATCCCATTGAAAAACACAGGGGTTTAGGAATATTTTGGCACTTCCTATTGCTTCCACTAGATGTCACCAGCCTTTACAAAGTGTTTTGAGTCTTCTGGAGGGAGATCTGACCGAACAAGAGCCATGGAACGGTGATGTCCCATTAGACACCTGGCGCGCTACTTCATGTTGGGTACCCTCGTTCCAATACGTTATAAAAGAGTATGCATTCGTCCACCTTGAATATTATTCATGTTCTGGTTAAAAAAGGCCCTAATGATTTATGCTATACAACGTTTGACATGTTTGAACGAACGGAAATATATTTTTTCCCCTCGTTCATGACGAGAAGTCCGGCTGGCTTACATCATGTGCTAACGAGACGGAGATTTTTGGACATAAATGATGAGCTTTTTTGAACAAAACTACATTCGTTATGGACCTGTGATACCTGGAAGTGACATCTGATGAAGAGAATCAAAGGTAATGGATTATTTACATAGTATTTTCGATTTTAGATCTCCCCAACATGACGTCTAGTCTGTATCGCAACGCGTATTTTTCTGGGCGCAGTGCTCAGATTATTGCAAAGTGTGATTTCCCAGTAAGGTTATTTTTAAATCTGGCAAGTTGATTGCGTTCAAGAGATGTAAATCTATAATTCTTTAAATGACAATATAATATTTTAACAATGTTTTCTAATTTTAATTATTTAATTTGTGACGCTGACTTGACTGCCGGTTATTGGAGGGAAACGATTTCCTCAACATCAATGCCATAGTAAAACGCTGTTTTTGGATATAAAAATGAACTTGATAGAACTAAAAATGCATGCATTGTCTAACATAATGTCCTAGGAGTGTCATCTGATGGAGATTGTAAAAGGTTAGTGCATCATTTTAGCTGGTTTTATGGGTTTGGTGACCCTGTCTTTGACTTGACAAAACATTACACACAACTCTTGTAAATGTACTGTCCTAACATACTCTAAATTTATGCTTTCGCCGTAAAACCTTTTTGAAATCGTAAAACGTGGTTAGATTAAGGAGATGTTTATCTTTCAAATGGTGTAACATAGTTGTATTTTTGAAAAATTTGAATTTTGACATTTATTTGGATTCAAATTTGCCGCTCTTGAAATGCACCTGCTGTTGATGGAGTGCACCACGGGTGGCACGCTAGCGTCCCACCTAGCCCCAAGAGGTTAAACAGCGGTTGACCTGCTTCGAAGTACGGTAATGGAATATTTAGAATTTTATTGTCACGAATTGCACCATGCGCACGACCCTTCTTTACCATTTCGGATAGTGTCTGGAACGCACGAACAAAACGCCGCTATTCGGATATAACGATGGATTATTTTGGACCAAACCAACATTTGTTATTGAAGTAGCAGTCCTGGGAGTGCATTCTGACGAAGACAACAAAAGGTAATCAAACTTTTATAATAGTAAATATGATTATGGTGAGTGCTAAACTTGCCGGGTGTCTAAATAGCGAGCCCGTGATGCCTGGGCTATGTACTTAGAATATTGCAAAATGTGCTTTCACCAAAAAGCTATTTTAAAATCGGACATATCGAGTGCATAGAGGAGGTCTGTATCTATAATTCTTAAAATAATTGTTATGCTTTTTGTGAACGTTTATCGTGAGTAATTTAGTAAAATGTTAGCGAATTCCCCGGAAGTATGCTAGTTCTGAACGTCACATGCTAATGTAAAAAGCTGGTTTTTGATATAAATATGAACTTGATTGAACAAAACATGCATGTATTGTATAACATAATGTCCTAGGGTTGTCATCTGATGAAGATCATCAAAGGTGAGTGCTGCATTTAGCTGTCTTCTGGGTTTTGGTGACATTATATGCTGGCTTGAAAAATGGGTGTCTGATTATTTCTGGCTTGGTACTCTGCTGACATAATCTAATGTTTTGCTTTCGTTGTAAAGCCTTTTTGAAATCGGACAGTGTGGTTAGATTAAAGAGAGTCTTGTCTTTAACCTGTTGGGTCTAGGGGGCAGCATTTGCACGTCTGGATAAAAAAAATGTACCCGATTTAATCTGGTTACTAATCCTACCCAGTAACTAGAATATGCATATACTTATTATATATGGATAGAAAACACTCTAAAGTTTCCAAAACTGTTTGAATGGTGTCTGTGAGTATAACAGAACTCATTTGGCAGGCAAAACCCTGAGACATTTTCTGACAGGAAGTGGATACCTGATGTGTTGTATTGACTTTAAACCTATCCCATTGAAAAACACAGGGGTTTAGGAATGTTTTGGCACTTCCTATTGCTTCCACTAGATGTCACCAGCCTTTACAAAGTGTTTTGAGTCTTCTGGAGGGAGATCTGACCGAACAAGAGCCATGGAACGGTGATGTCCCATTAGACACCTGGCGCGCTACTTCATGTTGGGTACCCTCGTTCCAATACGTTATAAAAGAGTATGCATTCGTCCACCTTGAATATTATTCATGTTCTGGTTAAAAAAGGCCCTAATGATTTATGCTATACAACGTTTGACATGTTTGAACGAACGGAAATATATTTTTTCCCCTCGTTCATGACGAGAAGTCCGGCTGGCTTACATCATGTGCTAACGAGACGGAGATTTTTGGACATAAATGATGAGCTTTTTTGAACAAAACTACATTCGTTATGGACCTGTGATACCTGGAAGTGACATCTGATGAAGAGAATCAAAGGTAATGGATTATTTACATAGTATTTTCGATTTTAGATCTCCCCAACATGACGTCTAGTCTGTATCGCAACGCGTATTTTTCTGGGCGCAGTGCTCAGATTATTGCAAAGTGTGATTTCCCAGTAAGGTTATTTTTAAATCTGGCAAGTTGATTGCGTTCAAGAGATGTAAATCTATAATTCTTTAAATGACAATATAATATTTTACCAATGTTTTCTAATTTTAATTATTTAATTTGTTACGCTGACTTGACTGCCGGTTATTGGAGGGAAACGATTTCCTCAACATCAATGCCATAGTAAAACGCTGTTTTTGGATATAAAAATGAACTTGATAGAACTAAAAATGCATGCATTGTCTAACATAATGTCCTAGGAGTGTCATCTGATGGAGATTGTAAAAGGTTAGTGCATCATTTTAGCTGGTTTTATGGTTTTGGTGACCCTGTCTTTGACTTGACAAAACATTACACACAACTCTTGTAAATGTACTGTCCTAACATACTCTAAATTTATGCTTTCGCCGTAAAACCTTTTTGAAATCGTAAAACGTGGTTAGATTAAGGAGATGTTTATCTTTCAAATGGTGTAACATAGTTGTATTTTTGAAAAATTTGAATTTTGACATTTATTTGGATTCAAATTTGCCGCTCTTGAAATGCACCTGCTGTTGATGGAGTGCACCACGGGTGGCACGCTAGCGTCCCACCTAGCCCCAAGAGGTTAAATAGCTGTAAAATAGTCATATGTTTGAGAAATTGAAGTAATAGGATTTTTAAGGTTTTGAAAATCGCGCCACAGGCTTAAAGTGGCTGTTACGTAGGTGGGACGAATTCGTCCCGCCTAGCCAAGAGAGGTTAACCTGTTAGGGCTAGGGGGCAGTATTGACACGGCTGGATAAAAAAACATACCCGATTTAATCTGGTTACCACTCCTACCCAGTAACTAGAATATGCATATACTTATTACATATGGATAGAAAACACCCTAAATTTTCTAAAACTGTTTGAATGGTGTCTGTGAGTATAACAGAACTCATTTGGCAGGCAAAACCCTGAGACATTTTCTGACAGGAAGTGGATACCTGATGTGTTGTATTGACTTTAAACCTATCCCATTGAAAAACACAGGGGTTTAGGAATATTTTGGCACTTCCTATTGCTTCCACTAGATGTCACCAGCCTTTACAAAGTGTTTTGAGTCTTCTGGAGGGAGATCTGACCGAACAAGAGCCATGGAACGGTGATGTCCCATTAGACACCTGGCGCGCTACTTCATGTTGGGTACCCTCGTTCCAATACGTTATAAAAGAGTATGCATTCGTCCACCTTGAATATTATTCATGTTCTGGTTAAAAAAGGCCCTAATGATTTATGCTATACAACGTTTGACATGTTTGAACGAACGGAAATATATTTTTTCCCCTCGTTCATGACGAGAAGTCCGGCTGGCTTACATCATGTGCTAACGAGACGGAGATTTTTGGACATAAATGATGAGCTTTTTTGAACAAAACTACATTCGTTATGGACCTGTGATACCTGGAAGTGACATCTGATGAAGAGAATCAAAGGTAATGGATTATTTACATAGTATTTTCGATTTTAGATCTCCCCAACATGACGTCTAGTCTGTATCGCAACGCGTATTTTTCTGGGCGCAGTGCTCAGATTATTGCAAAGTGTGATTTCCCAGTAAGGTTATTTTTAAATCTGGCAAGTTGATTGCGTTCAAGAGATGTAAATCTATAATTCTTTAAATGACAATATAATATTTTAACAATGTTTTCTAATTTTAATTATTTAATTTGTGACGCTGACTTGACTGCCGGTTATTGGAGGGAAACGATTTCCTCAACATCAATGCCATAGTAAAACGCTGTTTTTGGATATAAAAATGAACTTGATAGAACTAAAAATGCATGCATTGTCTAACATAATGTCCTAGGAGTGTCATCTGATGGAGATTGTAAAAGGTTAGTGCATCATTTTAGCTGGTTTTATGGGTTTGGTGACCCTGTCTTTGACTTGACAAAACATTACACACAACTCTTGTAAATGTACTGTCCTAACATACTCTAAATTTATGCTTTCGCCGTAAAACCTTTTTGAAATCGTAAAACGTGGTTAGATTAAGGAGATGTTTATCTTTCAAATGGTGTAACATAGTTGTATTTTTGAAAAATTTGAATTTTGACATTTATTTGGATTCAAATTTGCCGCTCTTGAAATGCACCTGCTGTTGATGGAGTGCACCACGGGTGGGACGCTAGCGTCCCACCTAGCCCATAGAGGTTAACGAGAGTCTTGTCTTTAAATAGCTGTAAAATAGTCATATGTTTGAGAAATTGAAGTAATAGGATTTTTAAGGTTTTGAAAATCGCGCCACAGGCTTCAAGTGGCTGTTACGTAGGTGGGACGAATTCGTCACGCCTAGCCCAGAGAGGTTATACAATACATGCATGTTTTGTTCAATCAAGTTCATATTTATATCAAAAACCAGCTTTTTACATTAGCATGTGACTTTCAGAACTAGCATTCCCACCGAACACTTCCGGTGAATTTACTAAATTACTCACGATAAACGTTCACAAAAAACAGAACAATTATTTTAAGAATTATATATACAGAACTCCTTTATGCAATCGCGGTGTCCGATTTTAAAATAGCTTTTCGGTGATTGCACATTTTGCAATATTCTGAGTAGATAGCTCGCCATCACGGGCTAGCTATTTTGACACCCACCAAGTTTGGTACTCACTAAACTCAGATTTACTATAAGAAAAATTGGATTACCTTTGCTGTTCTTCGTCAGAATGCACTCCCAGGACTTCTACTTCAACAACAAATGTTGGTTTGGTTCCACATAATCCATAGTTATATCCAAATAGCGGCATTTTGTTCATCCGTTCAAGACACTATCCGAAGGGTAACGAAGGGTGACGCGCGGACGAGTATCGTGACAAAAAATTCAAAATATTCCATTACCGTACTTTGAAGCATGTCAAACGCTGTTTAAAATCAATTGTTATGCGATTTTTCTCGTAAAATAGCGATAATATTCCGACCGGGAGTCGTTGTTTTCGTTCAAAGACTGAAAAAGTAAAATGGACTCTTCACGTGCATGCGCACGCCCGTCTCATTGTTCTCAGATCGACCACTTAGCAAATGCGCTACTGTTTTTCAGCCAGTAACTGCAGAGTCATCATTCAACGTTCTGGCGCCTTCTGATAGCCTATGGGAGCCTTAGAAAGTGTCACGTTACAGCAGAGATCCTTTGTTTTGGATAGAGATGACAAAGAAGGCCAAGAAATGGTCAGACAGGGTACTTGCTGTTTGGAATCTTCTCAGGTTTTGGCCTGCCATTTGAGTTCTGTTATACTTACAGACACCATTCAAACAGTTTTAGAAACTTTGGAGTGTTTTCTATCCAAAGCTACTAATTATATGCATATTCTAGTTTCTGGGCAGGAGTCATAACCAGATTAAATCGGGTACGTTTTTTATCCGGCCGTGAAAATACTGCCCCCTATCCTAAACAGGTTAAACCGCAGCCATCGACACAGCAGTTCTTAAAAGAGGAAGTAAACATAGACAAAGCTATATTAAAATTGTCAGTCTAGAGCACCAGTGAAAGGGATTTCGAAATGGGAGAAGTTAGGAGCAATTTATATAAGGACGGTATTTGGTATCATGATAAGTTACCAATACTACCTAAGTCATTGTTTAGAGATGCGGCAAGATTGACACATGGGCAGAGCCATGTGTCAACAGGGGGGATAGTAGAGCAGGTTCGGAAACACTTTGTGGCCTATTGGATAACGAACTACTTTTAAAAAAATTTATAATAGATAAGTATATTAAATGGGAAGAAGCGGTCCCAACTTACTGGGTGGACATGATTAGGGTAGTTGGTTTACTAGGATCTATCTCTTTAAATTATGGATTACATTTTAGCTGATCAGGTAAACCATATAGAATGCCAGAGTTAGGGAGGCCAGAACAGGTAGACATAGAAGTTGAAGATATACTAACAGAAGACATGGTTAACCAAACCCGTATGTCCGAGACTTTGTGTCCAACAGGTGAATTACAGGAGAAGATGATTCACTCAATCCAACCAGGAGACTGGGTGTGGATCCAGTCCCTGAGGAGAAAAGAACTGGAAGCAGCCACGGTGGGAGGGCCCATACCAAGTGTTCCTGGTAATAGCCTTCGCGGTGAGAATAGCTGAAAGAGCTACCTGGGTTCATATCACACATTGCGGGAGGGTAAGACACACTGATACTGTCGAACAATCACAGAGTTAGGAGAAGAACCGAATACCAATAAGGTTCAGGGGTTACCTCTCTAACAAAGATTCCCTAACCCGCCCGATCCTCACTGTGTGCGTTCATAGAAGTGAAAGTGTGGGTTGGCCTCTAGCCAGTGATATATTCACCGGGAGGGGGTGGGGCTTTACAGGGGTACTGGTCAGTCTGAGCTGTCTGATTGTGGGAGCCATATTCCTAATACACCATGAACCACTCGAGAAGTCAGAAAGTGGTAACTTGACCCATAGTGTAGAAGATGAGGAGTATTTATGGCCTAGGTACAAAAGGTCACTCGATCTGGATAAAAAGGAAGTGAGAGTAGAGTTAGGGAAGGATGTCTCAATAGAGTTCTATGCAGACCAAATGGGGTCCCTAACCTCCTGGCAGACTAGGACTCAGACTTCATGGGGAAGATATTTGTGTAGATCCCGGTGTAACTCATGGAATCAGGTCATAGCTCACACAGAGAGAGAAGGCTATGTCAATCCACACACCCAATATAGAAACAGATGGAGTATAGTGAAGGCCAGGGTTTTTGACTGCAATCCAGAGCAAGGGAAGTATTGCTTGAAGATAGGAATGACCATTAAAAGCATAAAGAAAGAGGATTTAGGGTTATGGTATGTTGGCCTTGACCAGACCATTGTCGACACTGCGGTACCATTGTGAGTAGTAGAGGTTAGGACAGGAGATAGTTCTACCGCCAGCCAGAATACCAGTAGTACCCCTGATAAAACGGACATTACCTGTGTAGTCATCCAGAGCCAAGGACCGGTGAGGATAGTTCAGACGAAAGATCTTAAAGGAGTTATTTTAGTGTAAGTAGTCCTGAAGACATATTATAGATTTTATTAAAAGTAATTATTAGTAATTTACAAAAATTTGAGCCCCGATGGAAGCTAAATTTTGATTTATGAAAATGATATTTTACGAATCCTTCTCAGGAGGGCTGTAAGGCAGACTGTTAGTTTTCTTAGCAGAACAAGGTCATAAAGTCAGCAAGAGGAAGTTGCAACTCTGGCAGGAGGAATTTATCTATTTGGGACACTATAACTCAAGAAGGGAGAACACTTAATTCTACCAGAAAGACAGCCATCCTAGAAGCACCTAAACCACTCAATAAGAAACAAATGATGAGTTTTTTTGGAATGATTAACTATTGCCGTGCGTGGATACCCCATTTTGCATTACATACAGGGAAGCTTAGTGAGTTGATATATGGTAAAGCTATGGCAGCAAAAGATAAGATCAAGTGGACAGATGAGGCTGAAAATCAGTTTGTAAACATTAAAATGTTATTAACATCTAGCTCAGTACTGGCGTTTCCCAGATATGATCGCCCCTTTACCCAGACAGTAGACTGTAGGGAGGGGTTCATGACATCAGTACTGACCAAGAGACACGGGGGAAAAAAATAGGCCTATTGCTTACTATTCCTCCCGATTAGATGAAGTAGCCCAAGCCATGCCACTATGTTTGCAGTCTGTGGTGGCAGTCTGTGGTGGCAGCAGCTCAGGCAGTTGAGGACTTGGCATCTGTTGTGCTCTATCATGATTTGACTTTAAAAGTTCCTCATGCCGTATCCATACTGTTGTTAGAACATAAGATGGCTTACATGTCACCAGCTAGAAATTTGTCTCGTATGATAATTATTTTGAACATGCCTAATTTGACAATAGGATGTTGTACTACTCTGAACCCCTCAACATTAGTTCCTATTGCAACAGATGGCAGCCCACATGATTGTGTAACAGAAACTGAGAAAGTTGTCCTACCAAGACCCGATTTGACTTATCTAGCTTTACCTGATGGGGAACTGACTATGTTTGTAGATGGGTCATCAAGAAAGAACCATGATGGCACTAATGCAACAGGATATGCTATAGTTACAGACACAGAGGTCTTGGAAGCAGAGCCGTTACCGAGAAACTATTCAGCACAATAAGCAGAAATAGTAGCCCTTACCCGTGCGTGTCAGTTAGGGACAGGAAAACGTATTACTATTTACACAGACAGTGCCTATGCATTTAACATAGTACACATATTTGCAGCCCAATGGAGAAACAGGGCAATGGTAACCACTTCTGGGAAACCTATTACACACGCTCAGTTGATTTTGAATCTCTTAGATGCTGTACTTTTGCCAGAAAAGTTAGCTATTTGTAAATGTGAGGCCAAAATTAGAGGGACAGATAGTGTCAGTAACAACAACAGAAAGCAGATGTGGAAACGAAAAAGGCAGGTCTTAAACCGCAGCTGTCGACACAGCAGTTCTTAAAAGAGGAAGTAAACATAGACAAAGCTATATTAAAATTGTCAGTCTAGAGCACCAGTGAAAGGGATTTCGAAATGGGAGAAGTTAGGAGCAATTTATATAAGGACGGTATTTGGTATCATGATAAGTTAACAATACTACCTAAGTCATTGTTTAGAGATGCGGCAAGATTGACACATGGGCAGAGCCATGTGTCAACAGGGGGGATAGTAGAGCAGGTTCGGAAACACTTTGTGGCCTATTGGATAATGAACTACTTAAAAAAACATTTTTTATAATAGAGAAGTATATTAAATGGGAAGAAGCAGTCCCAACTTACTGGGTGGACACAATTAGGGTAGTTGGTTTACTAGGATCTATCTCTTTAAATAATGGATTACATTTTAGTTGATCAGGTAAACCATATAGAATGCCAGAGTTAGGGAGGCCAGAACAGGTAGACATAGAAGTTGAAGATATACTAACAGAACACATGGTTAACCAAACCCGTATGTCCGAGACTTTGTGTCCAACAGGTGAATTACAGGAGAAGATGATTCACTCAATCCAACCAGGAGACTGGGTGTGGATCCAGTCCCTGAGGAGAAAAGAACTGGAAGCAGCAATGGTGGGAGGGCCCATACCAAGGGTTCCTGGTAATAGCCTTCGCGGTGAGAATAGCTGAAAGAGCTACCTGGGTTCATATCACACATTGCGGGAGGGTAAGACACACTGACACTGTCGAACAATCACAGAGTTAGGAGAAGAACCGAATACCAATAAGGTTCGGGGGTTACCTCTCTAACGAAGATTCCCTAACCCGCCCGATCCTCACTGTGTGCGTTCATAGAAGTGAAAGTGTGGGTTGGCCTCTAGCCAGTGATATATTCTCCGGGAGGGGGTGGGGCTTTACAGGGGTACTGGTCAGTCTGAGCTGTCTGATTGTGGGAGCCATATACCTAATACACCATGAACCACTCGAGAAGACAGAAAGTGGTAACTTGACCTATAGTGTAGAAGATGAGTTTTTATGGCCTAGGTACAAAAGGTCACTCGATCTGGATAAAAAGGAAGTGAGAGTAGAGTTAGGGAAGGATGTCTCAATAGAGTTCTATGCAGACCAAATGGGGTCCCTAACCTCCTGGCAGTCTAGGACTCAGACTTAATGGGGAAGATATCTGTGTAGATCCCGGTGTAACTCATGGAATCAGGTCATAGCTCACACAGAGAGAGATGGCTATGTCAATCCACACACCCAATATAGAAACAGATGGAGTATAGTGAAGGCCAGGGTTTTTGACTGCAATCCAGAGCAAGGGAAGTATTGCTTGAAGATAGGAATGACCATTAACCTGTTAGGGCTAGGGGGCAGTATTGACACGGCTGGATAAAAAACATACCCGATTTAATCTGGTTACCACTCCTACCCAGTAACTAGAATATGCATATACTTATTACATATGGATAGAAAACACCCTAAAGTTTCTAAAACTGTTTGAATGGTGTCTGTGAGTATAACAGAACTCAAATGGCAGGTCAAAACCTGAGAGATTCCTTTACAGGAAGTGGTCTGTCTGACCATTTCTTGAACTTCTTTTCCATCTCTATCTTTTACTAAGGATCTCTGCTCTAACGTGACACTTTCCACGTCTTCCATAGGCGCTCAGAGCCCGGGAAAAAACAGAATGTCGTCATCCCAGCCCCAGGCTGAAACACATTATCGCCTTTCTCAAGTGGCCGATCAAGGGACTCTGGGCATATGCGCGTGACCCGACCGCCCCCGCCTTTGTGATTTTTTCCTCTGTTTGCCGAAAAGGAGATTCCCTGTCGGAATATTATCGGTTTTCTACGAGAAAAATAGCGTAAAACTTGATTTTAACCTGTTGGGTCTAGGGGGCAGCATTTGCACGTCTGGATAAAAAAAATGTACCCGATTTAATCTGGTTACTAATCCTACCCAGTAACTAGAATATGCATATACTTATTATATATGGATAGAAAACACTCTAAAGATTCCAAAACTGTTTGAATGGTGTCTGTGAGTATAACAGAACTCATTTGGCAGGCAAAACCCTGAGACATTTTCTGACAGGAAGTGGATACCTGATGTGTTGTATTGACTTTAAACCTATCCCATTGAAAAACACAGGGGTTTAGGAATATTTTGGCACTTCCTATTGCTTCCACTAGATGTCACCAGCCTTTACAAAGTGTTTTGAGTCTTCTGGAGGGAGATCTGACCGAACAAGAGCCATGGAACGGTGATGTCCCATTAGACACCTGGCGCGCTACTTCATGTTGGGTACCCTCGTTCCAATACGTTATAAAAGAGTATGCATTCGTCCACCTTGAATATTATTCATGTTCTGGTTAAAAAAGGCCCTAATGATTTATGCTATACAACGTTTGACATGTTTGAACGAACGGAAATATATTTTTTCCCCTCGTTCATGACGAGAAGTCCGGCTGGCTTACATCATGTGCTAACGAGACGGAGATTTTTGGACATAAATGATGAGCTTTTTTGAACAAAACTACATTCGTTATGGACCTGTGATACCTGGAAGTGACATCTGATGAAGAGAATCAAAGGTAATGGATTATTTACATAGTATTTTCGATTTTAGATCTCCCCAACATGACGTCTAGTCTGTATCGCAACGCGTATTTTTCTGGGCGCAGTGCTCAGATTATTGCAAAGTGTGATTTCCCAGTAAGGTTATTTTTAAATCTGGCAAGTTGATTGCGTTCAAGAGATGTAAATCTATAATTCTTTAAATGACAATATAATATTTTAACAATGTTTTCTAATTTTAATTATTTAATTTGTGACGCTGACTTGACTGCCGGTTATTGGAGGGAAACGATTTCCTCAACATCAATGCCATAGTAAAACGCTGTTTTTGGATATAAAAATGAACTTGATAGAACTAAAAATGCATGCATTGTCTAACATAATGTCCTAGGAGTGTCATCTGATGGAGATTGTAAAAGGTTAGTGCATCATTTTAGCTGGTTTTATGGGTTTGGTGACCCTGTCTTTGACTTGACAAAACATTACACACAACTCTTGTAAATGTACTGTCCTAACATACTCTAAATTTATGCTTTCGCCGTAAAACCTTTTTGAAATCGTAAAACGTGGTTAGATTAAGGAGATGTTTATCTTTCAAATGGTGTAACATAGTTGTATTTTTGAAAAATTTGAATTTTGACATTTATTTGGATTCAAATTTGCCGCTCTTGAAATGCACCTGCTGTTGATGGAGTGCACCACGGGTGGCACGCTAGCGTCCCACCTAGCCCCAAGAGGTTAAACAGCGGTTGACCTGCTTCGAAGTACGGTAATGGAATATTTAGAATTTTATTGTCACGAATTGCACCATGCGCACGACCCTTCTTTACCATTTCGGATAGTGTCTGGAACGCACGAACAAAACGCCGCTATTCGGATATAACGATGGATTATTTTGGACCAAACCAACATTTGTTATTGAAGTAGCAGTCCTGGGAGTGCATTCTGACGAAGACAACAAAAGGTAATCAAACTTTTATAATAGTAAATATGATTATGGTGAGTGCTAAACTTGCCGGGTGTCTAAATAGCGAGCCCGTGATGCCTGGGCTATGTACTTAGAATATTGCAAAATGTGCTTTCACCAAAAAGCTATTTTAAAATCGGACATATCGAGTGCATAGAGGAGGTCTGTATCTATAATTCTTAAAATAATTGTTATGCTTTTTGTGAACGTTTATCGTGAGTAATTTAGTAAAATGTTAGCGAATTCCCCGGAAGTATGCTAGTTCTGAACGTCACATGCTAATGTAAAAAGCTGGTTTTTGATATAAATATGAACTTGATTGAACAAAACATGCATGTATTGTATAACATAATGTCCTAGGGTTGTCATCTGATGAAGATCATCAAAGGTGAGTGCTGCATTTAGCTGTCTTCTGGGTTTTGGTGACATTATATGCTGGCTTGAAAAATGGGTGTCTGATTATTTCTGGCTTGGTACTCTGCTGACATAATCTAATGTTTTGCTTTCGTTGTAAAGCCTTTTTGAAATCGGACAGTGTGGTTAGATTAAAGAGAGTCTTGTCTTTAACCTGTTGGGTCTAGGGGGCAGCATTTGCACGTCTGGATAAAAAAAATGTACCCGATTTAATCTGGTTACTAATCCTACCCAGTAACTAGAATATGCATATACTTATTATATATGGATAGAAAACACTCTAAAGTTTCCAAAACTGTTTGAATGGTGTCTGTGAGTATAACAGAACTCATTTGGCAGGCAAAACCCTGAGACATTTTCTGACAGGAAGTGGATACCTGATGTGTTGTATTGACTTTAAACCTATCCCATTGAAAAACACAGGGGTTTAGGAATATTTTGGCACTTCCTATTGCTTCCACTAGATGTCACCAGCCTTTACAAAGTGTTTTGAGTCTTCTGGAGGGAGATCTGACCGAACAAGAGCCATGGAACGGTGATGTCCCATTAGACACCTGGCGCGCTACTTCATGTTGGGTACCCTCGTTCCAATACGTTATAAAAGAGTATGCATTCGTCCACCTTGAATATTATTCATGTTCTGGTTAAAAAAGGCCCTAATGATTTATGCTATACAACGTTTGACATGTTTGAACGAACGGAAATATATTTTTTCCCCTCGTTCATGACGAGAAGTCCGGCTGGCTTACATCATGTGCTAACGAGACGGAGATTTTTGGACATAAATGATGAGCTTTTTTGAACAAAACTACATTCGTTATGGACCTGTGATACCTGGAAGTGACATCTGATGAAGAGAATCAAAGGTAATGGATTATTTACATAGTATTTTCGATTTTAGATCTCCCCAACATGACGTCTAGTCTGTATCGCAACGCGTATTTTTCTGGGCGCAGTGCTCAGATTATTGCAAAGTGTGATTTCCCAGTAAGGTTATTTTTAAATCTGGCAAGTTGATTGCGTTCAAGAGATGTAAATCTATAATTCTTTAAATGACAATATAATATTTTACCAATGTTTTCTAATTTTAATTATTTAATTTGTTACGCTGACTTGACTGCCGGTTATTGGAGGGAAACGATTTCCTCAACATCAATGCCATAGTAAAACGCTGTTTTTGGATATAAAAATGAACTTGATAGAACTAAAAATGCATGCATTGTCTAACATAATGTCCTAGGAGTGTCATCTGATGGAGATTGTAAAAGGTTAGTGCATCATTTTAGCTGGTTTTATGGTTTTGGTGACCCTGTCTTTGACTTGACAAAACATTACACACAACTCTTGTAAATGTACTGTCCTAACATACTCTAAATTTATGCTTTCGCCGTAAAACCTTTTTGAAATCGTAAAACGTGGTTAGATTAAGGAGATGTTTATCTTTCAAATGGTGTAACATAGTTGTATTTTTGAAAAATTTGAATTTTGACATTTATTTGGATTCAAATTTGCCGCTCTTGAAATGCACCTGCTGTTGATGGAGTGCACCACGGGTGGCACGCTAGCGTCCCACCTAGCCCCAAGAGGTTAAATAGCTGTAAAATAGTCATATGTTTGAGAAATTGAAGTAATAGGATTTTTAAGGTTTTGAAAATCGCGCCACAGGCTTAAAGTGGCTGTTACGTAGGTGGGACGAATTCGTCCCGCCTAGCCAAGAGAGGTTAAACAGCGGTTGACCTGCTTCGAAGTACGGTAATGGAATATTTAGAATTTTATTGTCACGAATTGCACCATGCGCACGACCCTTCTTTACCATTTCGGATAGTGTCTGGAACGCACGAACAAAACGCCGCTATTCGGATATAACGATGGATTATTTTGGACCAAACCAACATTTGTTATTGAAGTAGCAGTCCTGGGAGTGCATTCTGACGAAGACAACAAAAGGTAATCAAACTTTTATAATAGTAAATATGATTATGGTGAGTGCTAAACTTGCCGGGTGTCTAAATAGCGAGCCCGTGATGCCTGGGCTATGTACTTAGAATATTGCAAAATGTGCTTTCACCAAAAAGCTATTTTAAAATCGGACATATCGAGTGCATAGAGGAGGTCTGTATCTATAATTCTTAAAATAATTGTTATGCTTTTTGTGAACGTTTATCGTGAGTAATTTAGTAAAATGTTAGCGAATTCCCCGGAAGTATGCTAGTTCTGAACGTCACATGCTAATGTAAAAAGCTGGTTTTTGATATAAATATGAACTTGATTGAACAAAACATGCATGTATTGTATAACATAATGTCCTAGGGTTGTCATCTGATGAAGATCATCAAAGGTGAGTGCTGCATTTAGCTGTCTTCTGGGTTTTGGTGACATTATATGCTGGCTTGAAAAATGGGTGTCTGATTATTTCTGGCTTGGTACTCTGCTGACATAATCTAATGTTTTGCTTTCGTTGTAAAGCCTTTTTGAAATCGGACAGTGTGGTTAGATTAAAGAGAGTCTTGTCTTTAACCTGTTGGGTCTAGGGGGCAGCATTTGCACGTCTGGATAAAAAAAATGTACCCGATTTAATCTGGTTACTAATCCTACCCAGTAACTAGAATATGCATATACTTATTATATATGGATAGAAAACACTCTAAAGTTTCCAAAACTGTTTGAATGGTGTCTGTGAGTATAACAGAACTCATTTGGCAGGCAAAACCCTGAGACATTTTCTGACAGGAAGTGGATACCTGATGTGTTGTATTGACTTTAAACCTATCCCATTGAAAAACACAGGGGTTTAGGAATATTTTGGCACTTCCTATTGCTTCCACTAGATGTCACCAGCCTTTACAAAGTGTTTTGAGTCTTCTGGAGGGAGATCTGACCGAACAAGAGCCATGGAACGGTGATGTCCCATTAGACACCTGGCGCGCTACTTCATGTTGGGTACCCTCGTTCCAATACGTTATAAAAGAGTATGCATTCGTCCACCTTGAATATTATTCATGTTCTGGTTAAAAAAGGCCCTAATGATTTATGCTATACAACGTTTGACATGTTTGAACGAACGGAAATATATTTTTTCCCCTCGTTCATGACGAGAAGTCCGGCTGGCTTACATCATGTGCTAACGAGACGGAGATTTTTGGACATAAATGATGAGCTTTTTTGAACAAAACTACATTCGTTATGGACCTGTGATACCTGGAAGTGACATCTGATGAAGAGAATCAAAGGTAATGGATTATTTACATAGTATTTTCGATTTTAGATCTCCCCAACATGACGTCTAGTCTGTATCGCAACGCGTATTTTTCTGGGCGCAGTGCTCAGATTATTGCAAAGTGTGATTTCCCAGTAAGGTTATTTTTAAATCTGGCAAGTTGATTGCGTTCAAGAGATGTAAATCTATAATTCTTTAAATGACAATATAATATTTTACCAATGTTTTCTAATTTTAATTATTTAATTTGTTACGCTGACTTGACTGCCGGTTATTGGAGGGAAACGATTTCCTCAACATCAATGCCATAGTAAAACGCTGTTTTTGGATATAAAAATGAACTTGATAGAACTAAAAATGCATGCATTGTCTAACATAATGTCCTAGGAGTGTCATCTGATGGAGATTGTAAAAGGTTAGTGCATCATTTTAGCTGGTTTTATGGTTTTGGTGACCCTGTCTTTGACTTGACAAAACATTACACACAACTCTTGTAAATGTACTGTCCTAACATACTCTAAATTTATGCTTTCGCCGTAAAACCTTTTTGAAATCGTAAAACGTGGTTAGATTAAGGAGATGTTTATCTTTCAAATGGTGTAACATAGTTGTATTTTTGAAAAATTTGAATTTTGACATTTATTTGGATTCAAATTTGCCGCTCTTGGAAATGCACCTGCTGTTGATGGAGTGCACCACGGGTAGGCACGCTAGCGTCCCACCTAGCCCCAAGAGGTTAAATAGCTGTAAAATAGTCATATGTTTGAGAAATTGAAGTAATAGGATTTTTAAGGTTTTGAAAATCGCGCCACAGGCTTAAAGTGGCTGTTACGTAGGTGGGACGAATTCGTCCCGCCTAGCCAAGAGAGGTTAACCTGTTAGAGGCTAGGGGGCAGTATTGACACGGCTGGATAAAAAAACATACCCGATTTAATCTGGTTACCACTCCTACCCAGTAACTAGAATATGCATATACTTATTACATATGGATAGAAAAC